>NW_013669105.1:18541-19781 GCF_000517525.1 Limulus polyphemus
AGATTAATTACTGAAAATAACAGATAAAATATAAAGTTTTTCTTAAGAAATGTTTGATAAGTATCCAGACATTATAAAGATATCTGATGTGAAATTTCAAAATTTTCTGATGCATAAAAGTATTTTTAATCTTAAAATGAAAATTGCTTTGCATGATAGATAGGCAAGATGTGAAAAAAAATGCATGCTTTACAAACCTTAAGACTTAAAAAAGAAATTAGATATCTTGTGTATGACAGCATTGTCATGTTTACTGATAATCTGCCAAATTTCATTAACATTCATATACTAATTTAAAAGTTGTAGCATGATAACTATAATAAGCACAAAATGGTTACGAGGTTGGTCCCAAGGACAGAGCCCGAGGTTGAAGAGTTAACATAACTAAATTTAACACTCCTATCAGACTTGATTTCAAACAGTTTTACATATCTAACAAGAAACCCCTCTTCATGAAAAATATTTACAGTATTTTCTTCTACTGTATACAAAAACTGTTAATGCATAAACTCTACTCATAGAGTCTGGACCAACATTTGCCACCCCCTTGATGGCTTCATTGTGGAACCAGTAGTTCTGGAGATACAATGCACACCTCACGATTCTTGCACTGTCAGTTTTGTACTTATAAATGTATGCAAGGGACTGATGGTTCATCTGGATGATGAAATCCTTCCCATAGAAATGGTTCTGGAATTTCCAGAGGGCAGATATGATGGTCAGACAATCCTGTTCAATCACTGAGTACTTCTTCTTACTACTCAACAGCTTTTTACCATTGTTATGCTCTTGCTGAAGAACTGCTCCAATTCCAACACCTGATGCATCTGCCTGAACAATGAATGGTTTATTAAAGTCTGGCATTCTAAGGATAGGTGTTCTTCAACTTCTGGAATGCGTGTCCTGTAGTTGTTCAGTGGTACAGCAACTTCAGCATAGTTTGGGAAAAAGTTCCTATTAGTTCCCACTAACCCCAAGAGAGATCTGACTTGCTGCTTGATTGTTGGAGTTGGTGCATCTTATATGCGAGTTAGCTTCTCTGTTATGGCTATTTGTCAGTCGCTCACTTTCTGTCCAATAAAGTCCAGAACAGAATAGCCGATGTAGCACACTGATGATCTGATTGTCAGACCTGCTGCTCTCACTCTGAGTTTCTTAACTGTGTGGTTCAGAATCTAAGGATTGGTGTTCTTCAACTTCTGGAATGCGTGTCCTGTAGTTGTTCCCACTTCACCTTGTT
>NW_013669105.1:19899-36144 GCF_000517525.1 Limulus polyphemus
ATTGGTGTTCTTCAACTTCTGGAATGCGTGTCCTGTAGTTGTTCCCACTTCACCTTGTTAGGTTGGCCTTTCTTGGTGAGGTCAGTCAGTGGTGCAGCAACTTCAGCATAGTTTGGGATAAAGTTCCTATTAGTTCCCACTAACCCCAGGAGAGATCTGACTTGCTGCTTGGTTGTTGGTATTGGTGCATCTTATATGCGAGTTAGCTTCTCTGTTATGGCTATTTGTCAGTCGCTCACCTTCTGTCCAATAAAGTCCATCACAGAATAGCCGATGTAGCACATTGATGATCTGATTATGGCTATTTGACAGTCGCTCACCTTCTGTCCAATAAAGTCCATCACTGAATAGCCGATGTAGCACATTGATGATCTGATTGTCAGACCTGCTGCCCTCACTCTGAGTTTCTTAACTGTGTGGTTCAGAATGTTGTCCACATAATGCTCAAGGTTGGTGGTTTTGTGCAGCATCTTCATCATACAGTTGATTGTTGCTGTTGAATTGACTAATCCTCTTGAACTGTTATAATCCATCTGGTTTCACAAAGGCTGTATTCTCTTGAGATTCTGTCTCCATTGAGATTTGCCAATAACCTTTACTGAGGTCAGTCTTGGTAAAGAACTTGGCCCCATATAGTTTTGCCATGATAGTGTCTGGGTTGCCCATAAGGTTAAAGTCAAACTTCATCATGATGTTCAATTTTCAGAAATCAGTGAAGAAGAGGTTTTAACCATTCCTTTTTTTCATGATTACCACCAGTGAATAAATGGCAGAATTTGAAGGCTCAGTGACTCTTAACTTCTAACATTATCTTGACTTCTTGCTTGATCAAGTCAGCTATTGCATAGGGCATCTGGTAGGGCTTCACTTTGACTGGATCTCTGGTTGTGGTTTGAATCTTATATTGCACAAGGTCTATCTTGCCTGGTCTATCTGTGAAGACACTGCATACTGGTACAGAAGATCTTGTAGCTTTTTCTTCTGCTTGTCAGTCACTTATTCACTGATGTTGACTTCTTTGTACATCTCATCTCCACCCAGTTGTCTTAGGCCTCATAGGTCTTCATCTTCTTTGACACAGTTACTGTCTTCTGGTTCTGCAACTATGACAGCCACACATGCCATGTGCTTCTGTGCCTCTATAGCTGCATCTGTTATGTCTTCTTCCTTCTTGAAACCTCTTCAACAGATTGACATGGTAGATCTTGGTTTTCCTGTCCACTTTTACCTTAGTCCATTATGCCGACCACTTCCTACACTTCAAAGGGTCCCTTCCACTGCAAGATAAGTTTGTTATTTCTGTGGGTAGCGGAACTAAGACCTTCTGTTTGACCTTGAAATGTTGATCCTTGGCCTTTTTATAAAAGTGCTTTTGACTGCCTTGAGCTGCATACGAACTCTTGTGTGTGAGTTGACAGGTCTCTTCCAGTTAGTTTCTGTGGTCTAACACATACTGGTATGTGTTCCTCACTTCTGACTCTTCTCCTGTCCACAGTTTTTCTGATACGGTACATTACTTCCGCTCACATAAATAACTATTCTTGTATAGTGCTGCCCTCTGTGTGCAAAAAAAATTACTCTTGCCACAAGCCTTTTATCTCCTTTTCATTGAAATTGACTGATTCCAATGCATCTCTCATGGAAATCATCATGTGTCAAACCTCCACCAATAAGAGTGTGACATACTCTCATGACTCATATGGCTCCTTATATTCAATTCCACTGAACTGTTACTTTTCATTTGGCAGTGCTCATGTTCAGACATTTCTCTTTTGGTGCTCTTCATGTGAATTGTAATTTTAGTAATTTAAATGCCAAAGTAGTATTTCTTCAATATCAATATTATTATTTTTCTTTACATTGAAGAAATATTTTAATTTAACTTAATTTCCCAGTCTTTATGTATTTTATTCTCTCACACACATATTTTACATCAAACACTTTTGTTTGACTTATGTATTTCTAAAATGAATTCTGTAAAGTCAAACTTCTTCATGAGGTTCAGTTTCCAGAAATCAGTGCAGAAATGAAATTGAACCATCCCTTTTCTTAGGGCTAATTGTTGGAGCTTCGACTGTACTACCGATTACATCAAATTTATTTACTTGAGGAATACAGTGGCGAGTGGAGTTCACAAGTCACTAACTTGAAATTTATGGTTAGACTAAAGAAATGGATTCTGAGACAGATATTCAACAAAATACATCAAGTTTATTTAAGTTCTTACACATAATATACACTTTTTAATAACAATAGTTAAAGACTTTATCTATTAGTTCTTAATATTCCACTTTCAAGTTAAACAACATTGACAATTGCAATTCACATATAAGATAATTCACTTCTTTCATATAACTAGTTTATTATCTTACCTAAAACCACATTAATTGAATAAGAGAAATAGCAATTGTGTACTTACAACAAAGTTGGACTGGTGTATCGTTGGAGGTTAGATATCTTCATATTCATAGCTTCTGCAGAACTCTTGTTCTGAGCTGGAGATCTTCAATTCATCCTGGAGAACTGATTTTTAGCTCCAGATATAAGTTTTTGTACTATTACTTCTCTGTATCCTTTTTATTTTCCGTATAGTATTCCTAACTACCTGAGAGTAGTTATGGCACTTCATTGGCTAATTTCTGCAATTCATTGGGCATTTCCAAAATAAGAACCAAAACTCTCAAGGTCTTGTTGCCTGCACTGATACCTTTAAGATGCTAGACAGTGACTTTTTATTCATTGGGATCATTCAGTTTTCCAGAATTTATACCCGTTTATGTTGATGATGTGGGTATGAAATTGATTTATTTCACTTATACTGGGCTCTCTTTGAGGGCGAGGTATCTTCTGTGAGTCAGGTCAAATCAGATTCATCATGTTTCCATGTTCTTAGTGGTCTGGTTGAACCTTCCCCTGGAGGACATTGTGTAGACTGGTATGTGGACATTCCACAATACTTTTACCTCTGCTAGAATATACAGAGGGGTAAGTATTTTCTTTGCTACTTTTTAGGTTCCGTACCTCATTTTCACAGGATCCCACTCTATGGCAAGTGTTGCCCAGGCAGGTGTGCTTTTATCAAACCAATTCTGCACTAGCAACCAGTAATTCAGTATACTTTATCTAGGTTGCAACAGGATCTGTTGAAATGAAGTGTTTCATAAGACCACTTAGATGCTGATCGGGTGGTATTACTGTACTATGCTGTACCACCACTCGTGAAATATCATGTGTAAAGCATAAGGGAATCCTGCCCGTCTCTGCCGATCATCAGATTGAACAAATTGGGTTTGGTTTGCTTTTAAAAATTTTGGGAACTTGGTTCACCTATTGTACTGTTTCCAGAGCACTGCTCCTGAGGATTCCCCAATGTGCATTACCCCCAGATTCTACTAGTGGAGTTAGGGAGTCATTACCACACCTGGTTTCCAATCACTGGGTTGGTGGAAGAAGGCTTTTCCTCCAGAGTGTTAGAGTGAATTCCTCTACTCTTAGAGAAGAGGGCAAACTTGGGGGCCCCTTCTACCTGGATCCATGGATGTTTTTTCCTAGATGTCAATAAGAGAGTCACCAGCCTACGTGGGAGCCTACCTGGGTCAGATTTGACTCTCGGCTACCCATCTGGGTTGAGTGTAGCCCTTCTTTTTGATTAATATTGGTTCAATACATTGTTTATTTAAGAGGGTTAATTGTCTCCTCGTAATTTCGAATGCAGAGTGGTCCCATTCCGGGTTCTCGGTTGAGTACAGTTTGTTCCACATCCTCCCATAATTTTGGGGGCAAGTGGAACTTATCTTGCCCACATGGTTGGGGAGTGAGGATGAGTTCTGTTTCCCCAGGTTGAGTAAGATATACTAGATCCCATCATTAAGAGCCTGAGGTGTTGTCTTTCAGACTATCTCAGGTTGAAGAGAAGGTTTGTCCACTTCAGTGTTCCTTACTATCTTGTCCTAATTCCAGTGGCTCGGAATGGATCACTCTATGGCTACAGGTTGGGATCCACTCAGAAGTATATATATTGTGGTCCAATTGCCCTAGCCACTCTCCTGACCTTCCTTCCTACTAAGAGCTAGTGTTAAAGACTGTGGATTAAGTCAGTCTCAAAAAGTGATAATATTACCTTAATGAAATGCTTATATACAGTACCAGGATATAGGGTGCATTGAAATAGGTGGAGTGTGTCATGAGGCAAATATTGCCAAAGGCAATTAAGTGGGGTATAAAAGACTAGAGAAAGTGAGAAAAATCAGACTAATGCTTAGAAGAGCAGAGGAAGAAACTCTGGCCGTCGAGTAATAGCTGTAGTGTGAAGGGAGATTAGTATTATTGAAAATACATTTTTGATTTAAGAAAATGTTAACTTTTAGGCCATGTAGCAAAGATTACATAAAATATTAAGTTTGTATGGATTTAGGGAATGTGCTTGGGTAGTCTTTAAATTAGGAAAGTAACACATATAAGTGAACTTTTTAAAGGTAGCTTAACAATGTACTATATATATATGTGTAACTATAAGAAAAGTAATGTAACCACAAACCAATGCTTTAGAATGCCATTATTACATTTTAATTTTAAAAAAGTCATCTGAATTGAAAACCAGCTATGATTATTTCTGTGGGCTGTAACCTGTCAAAAAATCAAATAGAAATAAAAGTCTTAGGGAGCTTTTGCCATTGTATATGTGGTTTAATTTGATGCATAAAGAAAAAGAAGACTAGGATAAAATTTTGATGTATCTTATATTTATGTCGGTGTATAATAATTTTGTAGCTTTAACTATTATGCATTTTTTAAACAAACAAAAATAATATAGTTTAATACAGTTTGAATTAAAATTATTTCTACATGATTCTTTCCTAACATACAATATATGCTGTCTGTTTTCAGTCATCTCGGAGCTGGACAGATGATTTGCCAGTATGCCATCTGTCTGGTGTTGGGCAGTCCACAAATCAAATTTATCGGGAAGATGGTCTTCCAAGAGAGGAACATCCATATGAAGACAGAAGTTTTCATTTTAGGTATACAGTTTGTTTCATCTTTTTTTTTTTAAGGTACAGAGTTTGATTTCATGAATGTAATTGAAATGAATGAAATAAGATACTTTAGAATATACTTATCCAGTTGTCAAATTGGAATTTTGAAATAAATGGAACTCCTCTTTGTGATCCACTTTGACATTTTAATCAGTATACCAGGAATGCTGATGGTTTGAATCCTTTTAACCTATATTTTCCATCTTTGTTTTGTCCCCACATTATGGGTTATGAGAAGTGAATGGTTATATACTATTCTGTTGTGTATGTGTGTGTGTGCTTAACTTGCTGTTTTATAGATATACCCAGATAAAAAGCAACTTAAAGTTCATTACAAAAATTGTATAATATACTATGGTTTTAACAAGCAACAATAAAATGTTATTAACTCTCTTCACATGGGTCACAGGTCAAAGGCCATGTCATCAAGTTGACTCTCATTCAAAATTTTATTGAACTATTATTTTACGAATTTATGTCAATAAGTTTGGTATCAAATTATAGATCATTATAATTCAAATTTTAGCATTATACATTATTTTATTTCTTAATTTAAAAATAAATATTAAAAAGACACACCTAAACATTGATTTTTGTGTGTCATGTGGTATGTTGAATGCAGCACTGGTTTAAATTAAATGTTTGTGATGTCCAACTACAAAGTCTATTGTTTCTTACGAATTAGAAACCCAAATTACCAATATTAAAAGGCTAGAATATAAAATAAGAACCTCCTGTCTTTTTTATTTGCTGAGATATTGCTCATATACTAAATCAAACACAATGGCCCCACCCATCTCTCTCCATTTTTGGAAACACTTCCTCATTTACAATTACTTCTGTTTATGACATGAATAACCAATCGAAAGCTCTTGATGTTCCCCTAGTGGCTTTCTAAGAATTTTCAAGTATTATGACATGAACTCATTTTTTTTATACAAGACTTCAAGTTGGTAAATTGGGTCTTTAGTATGCTCAAAACTTCATATTTTTTATACATAAATACAGTTTAGTTACTAAGCTTGATAAATTATAGTGGAATTCTATGGTATCATTATAGTAATTATGGTTTTTTTGGTTATTTCATGTATATATATAAAACCTAAAAAAAAATTTTGTTTCACATCTTCCACATGTGAAATTTTTATAAGGCTTTTAGCAACCTATGTCAAGCAGCAACCGAGTACAAAGGTCGTAACTAAAAGATATAATTGTTTGCTATACTTGTTTATTTTCTGTTCTCTGTTTTAAGAAAAATAAGTTTAAGAACTTATTTGTAAATAGTAATAATGTAGATACATATGTAATGTTTTGTAACTGAAATGTGACTGTATTTTATAAAATACTAGCCTAATAAAACACAGCCAAGACAGGTCATTTTGTAAAGATCAGTTTTATATTATTGAATATGGTAACCTGCATGCACGTGCGCCTCATCACTGTAACTTCTGTGATGTTAGCCAGGCATGGCTGAAAGGTCAATATAATAAAAGTAAAAAATATATATAAATGTATAATGTTATGACATTTAGGCTATTAGACTAAACATTTGTGTTTTCGAGTTATAATTTGTAGTCATTCTAGGACAAAAAATTCTTAATTTATATTGATTTCCTAATTTTTTTATGGTGGTTAGAGATCTGTCAAATCTGCCAAAGCCATACAGAGAATTGATAGTGAAAATAACAGTTATAAATATAAAATATAATTATAAAAATTATAATAATAAAATTATAAAAAAATATATGATTATAATTAGAAATATAAAGTTTTTTCTTAAAAAATGTTTGATAATCTTCTGGAAGTTCTAAGATTTCACATGATAGATAGGAAGATGTGAAAAGAAAAAAAGGCATGAGAAATATATTACTTAAAAAACCTTAAGACTTAATAGAAACAATCTGACATTTTGTGTATGAAAGCCTTGTAATATTTACTGATAATATGCCAAATTTTGTGAACATACGCCTACTAATTTAAAAGTTAGAGCATGAAAACTATAAGAAGCACAAAATGGTTATGAGGCCGGTTCCAGGGATTGAGCCCATGCTGAAAGAGTTAATGCATATTAAGTAGGGAAAACGAGTATCTTAAAGAATATATTTTTGAAATGTAGAATAAGTATGGTGGTTCTCAGTTAACTTAAGTATTTTGTACTTTAGAAGATCTGTTATTTATCCTTTAGAATCAGTCTAGCTTTAAAATCATTTGATATTTCATTCCTTGTAAATCCATTCTATTTTATTAGTGGTATCTTTTAATGTTTTGTTCATTGTTTAAGAATATCTTATTTCAGTGTCTTTTATTGTTATTTAAATACTGTTTTAAGGGTTTAACTAGAGCTGCTTATACCTTAGTTTGGTCATTTATTAAATAATGTTTCCAGTGCTGCCATGCAGATGTTACTGATATTTATTGATCGCTTATTTATGCAATAGCAGTTTATGTGTTGCACAAAACAAGATTTAAGTAACTCCCATTTTATACAGTATATGTTTAACTTTTGTATTTTGTTTTATCCAAGACTGTTCTTGTTATATATCATTTTCAAATAAAGATCCTTAATATGATTGTTTTTCAAGTTATTTGTCTTTAAAGATAATAAAGTATTTTAAACTATGATATCCTTACCTCTGCACATGCTAGCTATTCCTCACATGTTCACCTTTGAGATTTTACTCATGCAACTGTGGTTGAGCTATCTCCCACATAAGACATATATTTTAATGTCAACTGCACTAGTTCATGTTATAATAATCATTTGACTATAGTCCTCAACCAATAGGAGAGTAACACATCTTCCATGCTCAGTAGATCCCCATGAGCACTTGCACTTAAAATTCAATTCATTCTTTTCCTTGACACTGTCACGAATGGATGTGTTTATCAAAGTTTAAACTTTGTTCAATCTAGTGAGATACGTGGTACTTGTATTACAGTGTTAATTTGTATTTTGTGTTTGATTTCAACCTACATTGTCTTCAGTTACTTCATAAAAAGTAAAAAAATAAAACCTTTAATAATAACAATGAATTTTCAAGTTATGGTGACTACTACCTTCTGTTTTTCTGAGAATTCTAACTAACCCTACTTTATCTGTAACCACTGGAGGCCAGTTGATGATGGATGATGTTACTTCTATTTTTCAGTGTGTCATGGATTTGTTAATACCTTCATTGCCTCATCTTTGTTTCTACATTGGAAGTGTGATCCCACTTTTTTGAATCCGACCACAATAATGATGATTTTGATTGGCTTAACCACTATCTAGTAGTTCCTCAGTTCAAGATGAGGGGTTTCTTCCTCTCTGCTGGTCTTTTTTCCCCAGACTGTGTATGACCAAGTTCAGTGTTTCAAGCCCATTTCCACATATTCTCTTTGCCCAGTCCTCCCAAAGTTTTTACCAATTCCTTCCCTTGGATCAGGTGTACCAGTTTCGAGCTCTCCCCTTCTGTAGCACTTTGGCTCCCTATGTATTCACCCAAATCATGGGAGCATTTCCTTTCCATGTCCTCAGTCTTGGAATTTGTTTCCATTTTTGCATGGATGATTAGTTCCTCCTCACATCTTCTCTGAAGGCCTCTTTGTTAGCCACATCACTTTTCTTTCAAGATATTGTTCATTTGAGTTGACTGGTCAAACCTTCCAAGTCATCCCTCACTATGCTCCAAAACTTGGCCAACCTTGGAGTCTTTTTCAGTTCTTGACATCATTGAGCTCAGCCTTTTCCCTTTCATCTGTAAGACATGGAGTATCTAGTCACTCAAACATTTGCCTATCGTATACTTCCTGTGTGAAAGGTTCTATCTCTTTAAGAGACCTCAAATCTCTCAAACATCTTGTTCCTTTAGGCCTTGCTCATATAAGGGTTCTTTGATGGAATTTGAGCAACCAATGCAGTATCTCCCACAATCCTCTGTTCTCTGTTATTATACTGCCACTTTCTCTTTTTGATGATTTGTCGTGGTGGCTGGATTGTGCCAACACTATGGAAGGTTCCATGTCTGGATCTCCATCTTTTCACTAACATGTCTCTTATGAGTTGGGGTACATTTCTGAATGACTCCACAACCTCGGCATCAAAGTTTAATGTTATGAAATCTTGATTTCTTACTTTGAAAAGGAAATAACTAAATCTTAAATGGTCCCTTGTATGAATATTGTGACATTTGTTCCCTAGATCTTGCCCATTCTCTAATTTATTTATATACCTCTCTCAGAAGTACAGAGTTTAACACAAATGACCCATTATGATATAGATATTAGTAAGGCAAAGTCTTCAATCTTCTTTGTTTAAAGAACCATAGATTAGAAAGTCAGACCCAATTGCCACACACAGCTGTCACATTCTTTCTTTCACAAATTGCCATTGATTCTCTCTGACGTTTTATATCATTCGTAACCAATAGAAAGAGAGTTTTATTCTATTAATTGATCTATTTTGTTGTTTTAAGTACAGAGTGTTGTTTACTTCATTTTCAGTTGGAAAGTTTCTCTAATGGTATTCAGATTGAGAAGCATAGGGAATTATTGTAGGGCTCTTATGCTACAGTTAGAAAGCTAGTTAAGTTATGATAGTTATAGGACATTGCTTGTTTTGTGTGTTATTATTCTGTTTTGATAAGTACATTATTTAAGTAAATAAAAATTGTTTAGTGTACTAGTACCATTGGTATTAAGAAAATACGTTTAAATTTCATCAACAACCGACATGCCCTTTCTCAACACCTGTTTGTGCCATGACTCTTATGTGCCATGTATCCCCTTTACCTGAAGGTTTATTTTTTGTGGCTGTTGACCTGCAGACATCGCAAGTCTGAGTGATTTGTGCTATTTGTTCACAGACCACTTTCTCATTCTCTCTACATCCTCAGACCAGTTCTTCTTACCCATGACATTGTGATATAGGAAAGGGGTTACAGTTTTTTTCACCTATTCGTCTGATCACTATTTCTCACTTCTATGTCCAATCAGATTTTGATTGTGGTCATGTTCATTGAGGTTCTTGAAGGTTTTGTTGTCTGCTCTTATGACTTTAGAGATGCTAGACAACAACTTTTTTCTGGGCTTTCTTTGAAGGCCAGAATTCTTCTGCAACTTGTGTTTAATCAGATTTGTTACATTTCTATGTTCTTAGCAGCCCAGTCAGTTTTCCCACTGGAAGTCATTTTAGGGACTGGTATGTGAACCTTCCCTAATACTTTTATCTCACATTACTTGTTTTTGCCTATCCCCTGTAGCTATCTTAACCATTTCAGCTAGATTAAACAGAGGGTTAATTATTTTCTTTGCTACCTTTCAGCCCCCCCCCCCCCCCCAATATTCTACTAGTGGAGCTAGGGAGTTATTACCACACCTGTTTTCTAGTCAGGGGTAGTAGACAGAGGCTTTTCCTCCAGATTGTTATAGTTAATTTTTTCACTTTTGGAGAAGAGGGCGAAGTTGGGGACCCTCCTATCCGGATCCCTGGATGTTTTTCTCAAATGTCGATAGGAGAGCCACCAGCCTACATGGGAGCCTACTTATAATACTGGTTCAGATTTGATGCTGAGCTATTAGGTTGGGGGTGTGTATGACCCTTCTGTTTGATCAATATAAATTCAGTATATTATTCATGTAAGAGGGTCCAATATCTTCTCATAATTCTGAGCACGAAGTGGTCCCATCCTGGGTCATTGGTTGAGCACACTTGTTCCACATTCTACATGTAATTTTAGAGGCAAGTGAAATGTACCTTGCCCACACAGTTGGGAGTGAGGATGAATGTTCATAATTCCAGACCACATGAGTTCTGTTTACTTTGGTTGAGTAAGGCATACATGATCCCATAATTCCAAGCTTGGGGTGTTGCCTTTCAGGATTCTTCGGGTGGAGGAGAAGGTTTGTCTACTTTGGCGTTGCTTACTTTGTTGTTCTGATTCCATTGGCTTGGAATACATTAATCTATGGCTAAAGGTTGGGATCAACTCGTAAGTATATATAGATATAATGTTGCGGTCCAATTACCCTAGCCACCAGTGTGGGATATAGGGACCAAGGCTCCTTAATTGCAATCCCCGGGTAGTGTAACATCGACTATCTAGTTAGGGTTAGCCTATAGTGATGATCACTCATATACAATTCTACCTATGATACAGGAATTAAGTTCAGGGTGAAGAGTATACTAGTTCTGGATGTAGTGCAGTTCCCCCACTAAGATGCCAATCTTCTATTGGCACATCCATTATCTATGCAGATGCTTTCTGTATGAATAATACCCTCACTGGCCCTTCCACCTTCTCAGTGAGTGTGGAGGTATGTATGTAATTGAAGTTAACGTTTTCCTAAATTGAAAATGTATTTCCAATAATACTTACCCCCACTTACACTCTCCCGCCCTTCCTCCCCATTAAGAGCTGGTGTTAGAGACTGGGATGGAGTCTGTCTCAAAAAAAGTGATAACATTATCTGAATGAGGTGCTTATATATAGTACTAGGATGGAGGGTGCTTTGATATAGGTGGAGAGTGAGACAAATCTTGCCAAGAGCAATTAAGTGGAGTATAAAATATACCAATGTTTAGATGGGTAAGGGAAGAAACCCTGGCAGTCCAGTAGTAGCTATAAGTGTGAGAGGAGGTAAGTGTTATTGGAAGTACATTTTCAATTTAGGAAAATGTTAACTTCTGTCCTTGCATGTGAATGACCCAGGTACCATCCTCCTACCATGGAATGGACTATTAATTCTCAGTGCCACCTGGTTCTGGACTGAAGTTGAACTGCTACATTGCTGTCCACCTTCCTACCATTGTCTGGATGTCATTTCCCAGGGGTACTGATGTTGGTTGTGTTTGACATGCACACATGATAATGCAGGTTCTTGGAACGTAATATCTTCTTCCTTCCAATCCCTGTGTCCGAGGTAAACGATAGAGGACTCTCTTCCTATCATGGTACTATTGGTGTTGGTTGAGATTGAACTTCCCTTACGGTCTGCCATGCCCTAGCCACTCAACACCAGGAGTCCCTTCATTTAATTTATAAGGTTCCTTCTGTGATTCTGTCCTTATTGCAACACATACTTTTTAAGAGGAAGAGTATATCTGGCTCAGAAGTGGTGCAATCTCCCACTGGTGTGTTTTACATTCTATTCACTCACCCCATTCCTCCTTTGGGTGTTTTCTTTCTGAAGAGAGCTCATTTAGCTAATGTTACACCAGTTCCTCCATCAAGTCAGTGTGGGATTGTAGCTATTATTATGCTCCTTTGAAAATCAAAGAGTGTGAAAATATAATGTAACTGTAATGACAGAACTATTATTGAACAGTGCAGAACATTGTTAACCTTTAGTATTTTTTATTCTAACCATCAGGGTAAAAAGTTCATGGCAGCTATGGTGGCAATTGCTGCTGTAATTTTCAAAATGGCCATGGTGCCTTCAGAAAATCACAAAAATCCACAGCCATGATGATCATCTCTTGGTATCCAGAAGCTCAAGTTTCAGGCATGGAGATTATGCAGTCTTTCGATCTAAATAAAGGGGAAACCATTGAGGATCACAAACACTGGGCTTACAACTTACAGATGCTACCTTGTTAAGAAAAATATATCACATAAAATGCATGTAGTTGAGGAAGTGAAATATTCACTTTGGTTGGCAGTGTGTTGCAGGCTCTTAGTAGTAGCAAGCAACTCAAATCAGCTCTCAAACAACAAACCTGCAGAGCTTATACAAAGATCCACAGGGTCAGCAGTATGTGATGATCAAAGTCAGCACATACATATGCTGGTCAAAGTGAAGTGTGGAACTGCAAATACTCCTTGCATTAAACATGCCAAAAGAGGAACGAGTTAAGTGGGAGAATGCTTTTGTTTCTGTAGTGGCCAAGTGCCAGATATTGGAATTTTTTTTTTCATTGGGAAATATGTAGATTACATCTGGATTTTTTAGCCACAACATAGAGGCTCATATGATGGCTGTGAGATTTTTTACAAGTACAAACTTTTACCTCGTAGCTCCATTATCTCTTGACTGATTTGAGATCTAATTACAGTTGATGCCTCTGGAGGTCAAACCCTTTTAAGTGATGCATTTAACCATGCCCAAGGTCTTGTAGATTAATTTACTGTAATCCTGCCTGAAAGAATTTAAATTTGAGGGTACGCTACTAGAGATCTTGATGAGTAATAAAATCGAATCAGGTATACACATGCCCCATGCTTGATATTGCTGGTGCACAAAAATATAGTTAATAAAAAGGAAAAAAATGTCTCCTAGATTAATTTACTCTAATCCTGCCAAAAAGAATTTCAACTGCTGTGGCTATTGAGAATTCTCTCTTGTTTAGAAAATGAAGGATATGTCAGTTAATCGGCTTGATAAATTTTATGTGAAAATCCACCAAAGGCTTAGGCCTACTACATTAGCTAGCTAGGGTTAACATTACTGAATTACAAGTAGCACGTTGAGCAATGCAGTGTGTGATTTATAGGTTATGATCATGTGCTGTACAGTAGTGTAGGCCTAGTTTACTGTGTATTGGCACTAGACTACATTACAAATTATGTGAAAAAATACTAGTAGTAGTATTGTTTGGAAATATAATGTTGACCTTATGTCATGGCAATGTGACTTTCTATCTGTCTGTCTGTCCATCAAGATTTCCAAAGGGCTGCTGTTTGGGGACCGTGTAACTGATTTTTATCAATCTTGGTCAAGTAGTCAGACATGTTGGGGTTGAATTTTGTTGGTAAAAATTAGGCCCTTAAACCTCTCCTCCCAGGGATTTTGTCTGATCATTATGAAAGTTAGAAAAAGTAATAAATGGATAGAGGTGCATAAAAATTCAATACAATTTTTAGGTCAAAGGTCCTTTGAGGTCAGGAGGAAGCAAAAGCTAGAAATCTTATAAAGTGCTAGTTCTCTTTATGTATAAGTCTGGTCTTTATCAAAGCTGGATATATTAATAAGTGTGTAGAGATGCCTGAAATTTGTTCATGATAATTAAGGTCAAATCCTAGAAACCTTTAAAATGCTTTGCCTCCCAGGAATTTTGTTTGATCCTTCTCAAAGTTAGCAAGTTAAGAGAGGTGCATAAAAGTTGGATAAGATTTTCAGGTCAAATGTCATTTGGTGTCAGGAGGGACCAAAAACTAGGAATCTTATCAAGGTCATAGGGCATTTTATATCAGCATGATACCTTTTTTTACTAATCTTAATGTTGACGTACTGTTACTTCATAAGTCTCATTGGTTAAAGTTAAAACTTACCTATGTGATAAACATGATATGGAAGGGTAGGCCAGCTTCCCAAGCCCCCAATGAAAATAATTAATTCCATATTTACTAAACTAATTGGATAACTCCTTTATATTCCATTAAAATTAATGTGAATTTTTTTTGGCCTTGGTGTCCTTGAAGATGAGAGAAAATTTAAGGTCTTGCCCTGAAGATTATGAATTTCCTGGCCTGCATCATTTTATATGAGAGTATAAATAATATCTCAAGATTTTTGTGAAACACAACCACACAATTTTTATAATAAAAAATTCACAAAGAAGGCATAGTAAAATTTGTCAATTTTTTAAATAAAAATGAAAAGGAGGAATTAGTTTTAGTTTCAAGGTGAACTCGTCTGTTTGAAGTTCAGTTTGAAGTTTTCTCAAAATTTTTCAGAGAATTTAAGAACTTGTGTTTCATGTTTTCATTTTATGCATTTTAATAAATTCATTAAAACTCATTAAGGTTTTTAAAATAGTATGAAGTCTGGTTTAAATTCAGCTCTGGTCTTAAAGTCTCAGTAAAGTTTCTTTAATTCTTAGCTAAACGAGTGATTGAAAATTGGTTGCTATGAAAAGGAATACTAAAATCCTCTCAAAAGCAAAATATAACATTAATTGTGTATAAAGGAAAATATTGATCAATAGACTTAAATTGAGATTGAATAAGCAGTATGATGAATGCTCATTTAATGTTAAATCTGTAAGTGTTTTAGTGTTGTAAAGGTAAGAAATATTTTAAAAAGTCTTACATTTATTAACCTAGTTCACAATCTAATAGTTGTTGTTCATAAAGATGATGATATAACTAAAGCCTAAACCACTTCTATGTTTGTCATATTCCAGCTGGCCTAATGAGCTTTGGTACTGGATGAAAAGGTCCATTAACACTGGATGTGGCAGATTTAATGTAGTTGATGTTGAAATATTATAACAGATTATGTTTTGTTTTCACTTATAAGTTCTTAGAATGATTAATATTGTTTTATCTTATAGATGCTATGGTTGCTTGACCCCCCTCTGGGAACAAGAACACTAGCTTACTGGTTTACCAGTTCTTCTGAATGATAGTGAAGTTAATTCAAATTAAAATAATTGATGCTAAATATATAATAAACATATAATATTGTGTTATTAATCTTTACTTTGAAAATCTGATTAGTACATGACTTAAATAAACTTGATAATAATTAGAATCAACTTAATTTAATACACACCATAGTAGTCATAGTTCATGAAAGTTGATAATATAAATAATGCCTAGATCAATACTATGTCTTTTCATATCCCAGCTTGCTTGATGTTTTTGCAAAAGGTCTCGTCAACACTGCTTTGAACAACATGAAGTTTTGAAACAGCTATTTATGATGGAATATATTCATTCCTTTACAGCACTTTATCCCTTACACTGAGACTTTTAGCAAAATGTCTGCACAGGTTAACTACTAGTGTCTTTATGAAGCATAAGTAAATTATGCTAAAGTTTTATTTATGAGAAGAGTAAAATAACATTTTTAATGTAAAATGGTTCTTAGATCTTCCTTAGGTAGGTAAAGTAAAATTGCTTATAGTTTTGAGAGTTAATCATGGTCAGTGTAATACAGATAACCAAGTTTATGTCTCTGTTTCATAGAACAAAAAGTTACTCTGTGTCATGTCTTAACTAAAGCTTAAATCGTAATTTTTAGTGTTAGTAAAGAATGAAGCTGCTTGTTAACTACATTATGAAAATAATACAGAATATAAGGGTGATATTTTCATCAAGAAAACTAAATGTATTCGTGGTAGTGTGATCCCCCGATAAGAGTGAAAATTAAATTTACCTTTCTAAACTCATTTTCTCTTGACTTATACTTATTAACTTTTACAAAATTTCATTCATTTGGTCATTTAATTCATTTACATAAACTAGTATGACTCATTCACTATATTGGATATTAAATCAAAAAAGTA
>NW_013669105.1:36154-48833 GCF_000517525.1 Limulus polyphemus
TATATATTTTTTTTTTTCCATTTAATTCTTTGTAATCATTTGCAGACAGGCTTCTCCAGATGGGGAGGACACTTTTTTTATGGGGTGTTTGATGGACATCATGGAAGTCGAACTTCAGATTTTGCTGCACAGCGAATGCCAGCTGAAATCCTTCTAGGACAGTTAGATGGAAAAGAAACTGACAGTGATGTTCGGAAAATTCTACAAGAAGCTTTTCATGCTGTGGAAAAGGGATTTTTTGATTCAATTGATGATTTACTAGCAGAAAAAATAACTTTACAGCTCCACATACATGTAAGAAGGTTTCTTTTGTGTTTTATTTGAGGATTTTTTAAAATGAAAAAATATTATATATATTTGTATACAAAGTTATGCATGCACACACAAAAAGAGACTATTATGTGTTTTGTTTTAATAACTTATTTTGTATTTATCTCTGGAAGTACCATACTTGTTTGCTGTAAATAATTTTCATGTACATGTAGGTTTCAGGAGCATAATCATGTTGAAATCTAACTGATTACATATTTTATTTTTAGGTGTTTCTTTTTATAGAAGCAATATGCATGTCTAATGTAGGCTTAGTAATAAGAAACATAAATTAAAAACTGTCGCGCCAAGTCAGCAAGGATGTAGTATCAATAGTGTAGGTGCATCTCTAACTTCAAAAAATAAAATTCATTGGTTGATGTAGTAGACTATCTACAATTTTAGGTAATGTAGAAAGCAGTCTGCACAAATATGCAAGTTAGGGAGACATTTAATGTTTATAGTTAACATAATTTGTTGTTTAAAAGATGTTTTATCATGAAAAACTTTTTTAAATTGTACATTCATAACAATACATTAGAATTTTCTCAATTAAAATGAGGTTAAAAAATTTTTGACATTTTTCAGGAAGAATAAATGTCATTTTTTATTTAATTTAAACAAGGTTTGCTCTTTTATTTGAAAGATTTTGTCTCTTCTCTGTTGTCCTTTAGTATTGTCTTGATCAACTTAGAAGAAATTGATTGAGGTAAAAATATTAGTTTCACTTGCCCATCTTTTAAGTCAAGGAGGGCTTCAGGTTTCATTTTAAAACACATTAAACTGATTCAGCTGTCAGTGAACAACTTGTCCCTGAACTTCTATTTATTTTTTCATTATGAAGGCAACTACTTATATGTTGTACCACCAACTAATGGAGTGATCTTTTAAAATAAAGATTCAGTGATAACACTCTCAATAAAATAATAAAAACTATAATTTATTAGTAGCTTTGAGCCTTCTGTAGGTTCTTACACTAAAATAGCTACAACATAACTTGTTTTAGCTAGTTTAGTGTAAGCACATGAAAAAGGCTGAAAGACAAAAATTTATGCTATTAATAAATCATCATTTTAAATATTTTATTGAGTGTGCTGGTCACTAAATCTATATCTTGAAATATTGAACTGTACTCTCTGTGGTTTCTCAGTACCAGTTTAAACAGTCCTATTGCACAGAAATCCATATATGTAGCATCCATGTTATTGTATGAAATAGCATAAATACCCATTTCATTCTCCAGCTGTTTAACCCTATTTCGAAAGGTCTTCCTATGGTCAGGGGTCAAAAGGCATGTCATCATATTTGTACTTACATTCAAAATTTTATTGAACCGCTATTTTATGAATGTATGTCAGTAAGTTTGGTATTAAAATATAGATTTGTTAATTTCTTATTTTAAAAGTAAATATAAAGAAAAACCGTAAATATCGATTTTTGTGTGTCACGACATGTTGAATGCAGCTTCCAATACAGTACATTACCTCCTCACACAAATATAGCTATTCTCATTCAGTGCTGCCCTCTGTATACAAAAATATTTTTTGCATGCCACGCACTCCCACTACCCCACAATTATTATGGTTCCACTGCATTCATTCATGCATTTTTTTCATTATTAATATCATATAAGTGGAAAGATCATTTCTAAATTTTACTATTGTTTTCTGTGCAAACTTACCTTAGTTATTCTTTTGTATTTGAATAACTTTCAGTATTTCATCATTTTATGATGAATACCAAAGTTAATGTTACCACTTCAGAGGTTATATCACCTGCTCTTACCACAATTACTCAGGCTTCAGGTTGGGAGAACTTGACTTAAGAATTTTTGGCCTTTATTCATCAGGAGATTGAACATTACCTGAGTCGACCTTCTTCTCCCGATAGTGCTTGATTTCCTCCTGAACTAACCAAATCTGTTTGTGACAATGAAAATTTTGACTGCCTTTTCCTCCTTCCAATTATGCTGTGCCTTCCCACACCTCTCCTATGGAATCTGCCAGGCATATTTCTGCCTTTTTAGGCATGATTTTTATGTACGTTCCATTTTATCCATTTCCCTGGTTTCCTATAATCCTATTCCTTCCTTATTATATGACACTCCTTACTCTCTCAGTATTTGGTTTTCCCTCCTCCTAATGTCATGGTTCATACTGAGCAATTTATTTCTCAGTTATCAGCTGGTGCTAGAATTTTTCTCCCTTCATGGCCCATGGATCAGTTTGCCTTGGTTTATCGTCAGGCAGATTACCCCTTTTCTGATTCTAAACAGTTAAAATCACTACTGCCAGTTTGGAGGGCTGACCCTGACAGTCCTGTTTGTTTATACATGGCCCTGTTTCCTGCTTTCATCTTACCCTTATGATTCTCCTTTCTGAGGTACTCCACTGTAATCCTGACGGATTTTTTTTGGGATAGCTTCTCCCTCATTACCTCTACATTGTTGAGATTGTCCACCTCAATGCTCTCTCTCTATATACACATGATTTCTTTGCTGTTGGGACCTTCTGGAGAGGGACACTGTCTTGTCCTAGATTTGTTTATCATCAACTTACCTTTGACATTTGTGGAAGGCTCCATTTCACCAACAGTTGATTTTAGGGGATATTACTGAAACTTTGAAATCATATATGGATTCTGTAAGGCAACATTTGACTCTCTCTTCTTTGGTGGTTGTTCATTTGTCTCAACCTAAACCCTTGCAAACCCCTGTTCTTGTTTCACGTCTGACATCCTCCTGTCCTTTATCTGTTCCTCCCATCAGGAGTTCCTCTGTTTGTTGTTTTTGTTGATGTAGGTCTCATCATTGCCAGCAGTACCAGTAGCTATCCAGTAAGTTCCAGTCTGATAGGTGCTTGGACCGATTTTGTTCATATATGGCTGGAATTCATAACCAATCGTTGGGTTCTTCAGGTTTTGTCAATAGGCCTTGTCATCCAGTTTCTTTCCCCACTCTCATTGTCTCCCGTACTCATATCCTTTCCATTACCTTGGAATCCTATTACCAGTCAACATCTGTCCAAGGCAGTCCAGCCTCTTCTATCACGGAGAGCTACTGAGCCTGTCAGCCATCATGTTCTGGGTGCTTTAACCTCATTGGTTTTCCCTCCTCCTAATGTCATGGTTCATACTGAGCCTCGAGACCAGACAAAATTTATTTCACGGAGTGGTCCTTCAAACCTCACATTTTCTATTGGCTATGCTCACAGTAGAGTATGCCTCATCTGGATGCACTTACCACCTTTTTAGTGCCAAAGTACCTCTCTTTTGGTCTCCGATGTTCAAATGCATTCATTCAGGATTGGGCCGGCCGATACCTTTATGTTTATCCTCCCATCCGTCTTCTTCTGAGGGCAATTTCAATCATCATGTCAGGTTTTCTTATTGCTCCTTACTGGCCAGCACAACCCTGGTTTTCTCCACTACTTGAACTTCGTACTGCCCTTCTGTTGCCTCTTCCTACCCTCCATCTTCATACCTGCCATTTATCAGGCCCTTGGTGAGGAGATCTGGATTGTCTCAATGGATTGCTTCTTTTTTTTTGTTCTATTCGCTCTTCCTCAATGACAGTTTATCAATGTAAATGGAATGTCTTCCACTGTTGGTCATTTGTTAGGGTTTTCCATTTCTTGACCCACCATTCCTCTTATTACCAATTTCCTCATTTGTCTGTTCGATCTTGGGACTTTGGTCTCGTAAATCGCTAGATATCAACCAGCCTTATCACACACTTCTATTTTTCTGGATACCATCTTGTGTTTACCTCCTCTATCCTCTCCTTTTTATTACATTCCTTCTGGATTCGTAGACCTCTTTGTTGAGCAGTCCTTTTGGATTGGGATGTCAGTGAGGTTCTTCAATGACTTATTTTACATCTGTTTGAACCTTTGTCCTCCTGTTTTTTGTTTCACTTTTCACTTACGACCTACTTCCTATTCCTATTAGTCTATGGGTGTTGCTAGTCTGATATATTTGCCATTGATGTCTCCTGCACTCTGTACCATTCCACATATGTTCTCCTTTATGCAGATCAATCTTTCCTTTCCAAGACTTCAGCAGCTTGTGAAAGTAATTCTTCCTTCTGTCTGATTTCCCTTCCTTCCATCTCCCATCTCTATTCATGTTCAGATCTGGATAGGCTTCTATGTCCCATATGTGCTCTTCATTGTTACATTTCCTGAATGGCTTCCTTCCATAGTTTTTGTTCTCCCTTTTCTTTATCTGGCAACATTACTCTGTTCGTGACTTTTCTCCTTCAACACATACCAAATGGGTTTGGCTTTTGATCCAGTTGGCTTATTCCTTATGTTCTTCTTCTTCCCGAAATCTGTTCCAGGTGTCATCACATCAGATCAGGCACCTGACCTTTTCCCTCTTATCTCACCTCCTTTTGCCATTCAAGGAAATTCTTCACTATTTGCATTGGGTAGCTGTTTCTTCCTTGTCAGGATACTGTCTTCCACCTGTCGCCATCCTTCAAACTTCAGTAAGATTGTTATTTTTTTATATACTTCCTTTCAGAGGCATATCCCTTTTTTACTGTTAGGATCCCACTTAATGCATTACAAATCTGCACTGTATGGCCATGATGCTATCATAAAATACTATATTCCCATGGCCAATAATGCACTCCATTGAGATGAGATGTTCTACAAGATTGCTTGTAGGTTTTTTCCTTGTGATATATTTGCTTCATAAGTATGCCTGTTCTGGACAGTACTAACCCATGGACTTCCATGGGTAAAGCAGAAGGGGATAGCTGCCCATCTTTGCCATCCCTTAGATGGAATAAATCAGGGGGTCTTCTTTTCAAAATAAGGTTTTTGTAGTCACCTGTTTGGTCTGTTTCCAGTGTTGGCATTCCTCCAGAATCTCCACTACATTGTATCCCCATTGTTCTTCAAGTGGAGTATGGAAGTCCTTGCCACTTTCCAATTCCAAGCTGCTGGGGTGGTGGACCATGGAAGTATCCTTCTAAATGTGATCTAACATGAATAACTAAATATACAACCCATTCAGTTGAGAGTAGAGCTGTGGTATTCTGCTTATGCAGATGCTGCTGGTCCTCCATTCATGTGCACCATCTCTATCTAGTGGTCTCTGAGGGTTGATGTTGTGCCCAGCTTCTGTGACTATCTGGAAGGTGAGGTTTCATATAATTTATAGAGGCAATCTACTTACTTGCAGTGGTAAGTGGAAGATCGAAGGAATAATGCTGTGCATGACTAATAATAAATATGCTCTATCTCTGTAGAGTGAGCTCCAAAGGTTGATGACTTCTGTGACTATCTGGAGGGTGCAGTTCCATATGATTTTAAGGGCAATCCACTTCCATGCAGTGGTATCTGGAAATTTGTGATATGCTTGTATACTGTACGGTCCTGTCTGATGAAATGATGTTGCTTTGGAGTTGTTCCGTCACATTGCAGTTCACTCCTACGATTGGATCCCTCATCCTACCATGACATGGATGTCAGTTCCTGGTAACATAATTCCTCACACATTTGTTGCCTGTTACTACCATTATTTGTATGTCAGGTTTACAAATGTATGGTTAGTTGTGGATTGCACACATGTGCTTGTTTTACAGATCAGTTTGCACAGTATATATTTCTGTTCTTACCCTGGATTGGAGGTTATATTCCAGATACTGCTTGGTTTTGGACTGGAGTTGACCAGCTGGGTACAGTCTGCTGCTCCCTAGCCACTCTATGCCTTGGAGCACATCCAGTTTTGCTTTTCCCCACATTACTGTCTTTAGAGGATTCATCTCAACCTCTCTTTATCGGAATTGAGATTATGTTTTTCTGTAGTTCGGATTCCAATCCAACTGTTTTCTCTCCATTTTGGTTGTGCTCCTCACTTTTCCTGCCTGTGTATGTGACACTTCTTTGCACACTGGGCAAAGAGTATATCTGGTACAGAATTGGTACAGTCTCCCATGAATGATTCTTTGCTAAGAGGATTATCAGCGTGTGGTATTTTGTGGATGATTTCTAAGGGTGCTTCTTTATGTTTCACACACTGTTACCTCCACCTATTCAATATGGGATTCTAGCTATATATGTTAGAAGAGGTAATGGACTGTATTGGAAGTTATAATTTTCCTATAGTGAAAATATGTTTCCAATAGGTACTTACCTCCTCTCCCACCCTTCCTTCCCCACTGAAAACCATTGCTTCCTCTTCTGCCTAAACTCAAAATGATACTTTGTTAAAATTGAACAGAATGAGCCTCATTCATCAAGAGGTTGTGTGGTGTTTCTGTTGATGGAGGGTTGTCACATGATATTCTTGTGGTAGTGGGAATGCAAGGCTTGTGACATGTGAAAATTTTTTGCTGAACAAGAGTAGTTATATATGTGAGTACCTATTAGAAATATATTTTGTTCAGTATAGGAAAATTATAACATTGATTCAAATTAGATGTTTGTGATGTCCAAATACAAAGTCTATAGTTTCTTATGAATTAGAAACTCAAAGTCCCAATATTGACAAGCTAGAATATAAAATAAGAACCTCCTATCTTTTCTATTTTATGAGATTTATTATATTTAGTGAATCAACCAAGGTGGTCCTGCCTATCTCTTCCATTTTTTTTTAATACTTATATACACCTACTTCACTCTCTGGCATATGTATAGCCAATCAGAAGCTCAGAATGTCTCCCTCATGGTTTTTTCAGCCTCTGCAAAGTATTTGCATGGGAAACTTCCTTTTCATGCTAAATTCCAAGTGGAAAGGTAGAAGAAATTGGAGCTTGAAATATCATTATTTTTTATACACAGATACAGCTTAGTTACTAAGCCTGATAAATTATAGTGGAATTCTGTGGTATTGATGGAATAATTTATGATTTTTTATTTCAAAATGCATATATAAAACCTAAAAAAATGGTTTTACATTGTCCAAGTGCAAAATTTGACAGGGCTTAGCAAATTACATCAAGCAAGCATGAAGTGCATAAGTAGAAGAGATCATTCTTTTCCACACTTCTTTATTTAATGTTCTATATTTAAGAAAATAACTGAAATTTAAGAACTTTTTTTGTAAATAGTAATATCATACACACACACACGTATATATATTTAATGTATTGTAGCTGAAATGCGACTGTATTTTACAAAATACTGGTTCACTAGAACACAGCCGAGACAGGTCACTTTGTAAAGACCAGTGTTGCTTCATTCAACTTTTATAATGTTAGTCAGGCACTGCTGAAAGTTCAATATAATTAAAATATAAATGTACATCTATATGTATAATGTTTTGAGATTTAAGGTATTTAGACGAGACATTTGTGGTTTTTTCGTTATAATTTGTAGTCATTCTAGAATGAAAAAAGTGTAATCTATATCTATTTCCTATCTTTTTATGGTGGTTATGAGGTCGGTTGAATCAACTAAACCCATACAGAGATAAAGTAGTAAAAATAACAGATAAATATATAGTTTTTTCTGAAAAAGTTTGATAATCATCTAGAGGTTATGAAAATTTTGCATGTGAAATTTGACAATTTTCTGATGCATAAAAGTATTTTTAATCTTAAAATCAAAATTACTTTGCGTGTTGGATAGTCAACATTCAAAAAAGAAAAAAATGGACAAGCAAATCATTACTTAAAAAGCTTAAAACGTAATTAAAAAATCTGATATTTTGTATATGAAAGCCTTGTAATGTTTACTGATGATATGGAAAATGTCATGAAGATATGCATACTGTATTAAAAGTTGTAGTGTGAGAACTATAACAAGCACGTAATGATTATGAGGTTGGTCTCTGAGACTGAGTCTGTGGTGAGAGAGTGAAGGTATGTGACAGTTGAAAGGATATATCAAGTAAGCAACTTATGTACATGTGGCTTGTGTTGCTTTTCCAGAAGGAGACCCTTCTTAATTATGTTGCATACTTCCTGGCTTGGACACGTTATTTTTGACACTGTGTTAGTGGATTCTCATCTGTTACAAGAAGCAGCACTTTGGTTATCATTTGGCTGGGGTATTATTTGTTGCAGATCACTTCCTGGGTGGTCCTGGTTCTCCAAATTGATTCATATTCCTTTGCTATCTAATGCCATTAAACATAAATTATATTTCTGTCTTGGAAATTCTAAATTCCCAATCTGAATTAGAGCTGGGTGATCAGTGGTATTTTCCAATCGATTAATTGATAGTCGCATTAATTGGTTATATTTGTCTAATCGATTAGAACATGACTTCTCTTGTTAGTACAATCAGGGGGCATGTGCTACATTTATAACCTTTTCACCCACTTTATTATTCTGAATGTCACAATTTGAGCATTTGCAAAAAGAAAATTGTTTAAAAATATTTTGCCACATTTTTTTTAAACGTAACATGGACATTTCGTACTTGATGAATGAATCATTAATATCTATTAAATACCACCCTGTAGTCACTGTTTCTTTTAAAATATGCAGTAATCCCATGCTGATCTTTTGTAAATCACATAAACTGATAATTAAATAGAGAAAACATGTTTTACTATCACTACGTTTTACTTATGTACATTGTTTGAATATGGTGAACATACAAATAATGTTCAGTAAAGATTTGAGTTACCAGAATATTTTGCAGTCATATACCATGTTCATTAAGCAGTAAACTTAACTAAACTTATCTGATTTGATGACAATATTTTTATATTTTGAAAATAATAAAAAAAAAACCTCATGTTTACAAATACTGATACTCAATAAAATCATAGTATATCTGTTAAAAGCAAAAATATCATAATTTGAAACAAAGAACCATAAATTAACAAGATACCTTTTTTAACTCTTTCAGCTCGGGCTCAGTCCCTGGGACCGACCTCATAACCATTTTTTGCTTGTTATAGTTTTCATGCTATAACTTTTACATTAGTAAGCAAATGTTAATGAAATTCGGCAGATTATCAGTAAACTTTACAGTGGTTTCATACACAAAATATCTTCTTTTTTTTTTTTATTAAGTCTTAAGGTTTGTAAAGCAATGTTTCTTTCATGCATTTTTTTTTACACATCTTGCCTATCTATCATGCAAAGTAATTTTCATTTTAAAATTAAAAATACTTTTATACATCAGAAAATTTTGAAATTTTACATGCAAAATCTTTATAATGTCCAGATAGTTATCAAACATTTCTTAAGAAAAACTATATTTTATCTGTTATTTTCAGTTATTAATCTCTGTACGGGTTCAGTAAATTTGACCAATCTCGCAACCACCATAAAAAATTTTGAAATAAACATAAATTATGTCTCTTTCATTCTAGAATGAACACAGATTATAATATTATACATATATATATATTTATTATTTTGATATATTGACTTTCCACCCATGCCTGGCTAACAATACAGAAGTTACAATGGTGCGGCTCATGTGTACTCATGTTACTGTGTCAAATAATATGAAACTGACCTTTGGTCTGTACAAAGTAACTTGTTTTGGCTGTGTTTTATTGGACTAGTATTTTGTAAAATAGTCACATTTTAATTATTATACATTATATATGTTTATAGATTATTGCTATTTTGAAATTTATTCTTAAACTTATTTTTCTTAAAACATAGAACATAAAGAAGTAAAGCGAACAATTATCTCTTACGACCTTTGTACTTGGTTGCTGCTTGATGTAGGGTGCTAAGTCTTTAAATATTTTGCACATGGAGGATATGAAACAAAATAATTTTTCTAGGTTTTGTATATACAGTTGAATAACTAAGATGTATTTCAGTCTAAAAAAAATATTAAGTTTTGAGCAGACTAAAGACACATCCTACCACATTCAATAAAATTTTGAATGCGAGTTAAGAAACGAGATGACAAGGCCTTTCACCAGTGACCTGTCTCGAAAGGGTTAAATGCTGTACTTGTAACTGTAGTTACTCAAATTGCTTTGTAACTGACAAAAGAAAATGAATAATCATAACATTTATTTAGTAGACATACGAGTGCTTAGCCAAAGCAAAAACTTATTATAATTTGATATTCTTTGGAAAGCTAAATTTAAAGTCGAACAGCATAAAAATTAGAATAACATTACTATATTTTCCAAAATAAAACTTTTGATAGTTATATGATAGTTTGAAAACCATTAGGAAATGAATAAGAATAAAACTAGAAAGTCTATTCAGATTATATAGTATTATCGTGTTAACAAGTACCAATATTTTACTTCTTCGTACCAGCTGCAGTAATGTTTCATTTTCCCAGTGAATGTTTGATGCCACTTTTTAAAAGTTAGTTCTGTGACACTAACTAGATTTTTCAATGCTTTTTACATAATAGAAGAAACTTATTCTATAGCACTGTGGTACCTTGAATTATTTAGTCTTGATCTTATAGTCCTAAATAATTTCTATTAATGTGATTGATAAGGAAATAAGTTAGTTAAAAACAAACTTTTCAAATTCTTTGATCAAAAGTGAATAGTTATAATTGTTTATAAGTATATTTAGAAGAAAATAGTAGCATTAGTAACAAGGATGCCTGTTTCCATTTTTTGAAAAGTCATTATTTATACAGTCATATCACTTGCATTTTAAACATGAAAAATAATAAAAGCATTTTTCCCACAAGAATTTCAACTTCTAAACAATGAAAAATTAATTCTGTAACAAGTCTTATATTGTTAGAAATCAGACAACTTGCAATTACAAAGTTTTGTGGCAATGGTAATTGAAACTGAGACCCTTAAATCGTGAGAAACTTCCACCAATTATGTAGCTTAGCACTTAACAATAAAGGGTTGTTGGAGTTATCAAACACAGTAATAATTCAAAATACTAATTTCAATTAATTCCTTATTTTTTGTGACATAATCAGTTAATTGTAATTTTGATTCATGCATTAGGTTATAAGACACTAATCAGCTTAATTGTTGCTTATAGGTAATTGATTAATTTGCTCAGTTATGATCAGAACATCTCTTTATGATCCCAGTTTACAAATATCTTGTGTTGAAAAGAACTCTTACATACCCTTACCAAAAGCAATGAATTTTCCTTGGCATAACTTGTAAATGTTAAACAATGTGAAAATGTAGTTCTGATACTGCCATTCCACCATAACTTTATATTGGCCGTGGTTGTTACATGACTTGGTAATTTGCATCTTAAAAATTGTTTTGATATAGCATACCCAATCCTCTGTGCAACATCTGAATTTAAAAACATATACAACATTAAAGTTTCATCTGGTTATTCTATGAGTTACCTACTGTAAGCTTGTATATTTTTGATGTAACAATTTACTCCCATCAAGTTGTAAAAAAAAACATCAATTTCAGTTACTAGAAAGCTGGATTGCATCAAATTATTTTGGAGTAGCAAAGTATTAAGCAGATGTATAGCCAGCACTACAGAGTGGGAGGTGGGTTGGAGCTTAAGAGAGTCAAGTGTTTATTGTTTTGAAAAATAGATTATAGTGTACCTTTTAGACTGTTTAGAATATTGGGGAGATTGTTCAGCCCCTCAACCCTTTGGCTACACTCTCTGTTAAAGTGTGTGTGTGTTTATATTTTTAAAGAACACATCCATTTCTTTTTATAATTTCACCAAGCAAACTATACCCTACATAAGTGACTAGACTCACGGGTATCTCATTATCTAATTATCACAAAAAGTACTAACTAAATTTGTAACTTAGAACAGTTTGAGGCACAGGTTAGCCCAGTGCTAAAGCTCTGGATTTTGTAGCTGTCATGAATGGTAGAGTACTGCTGACTGGCTGCCTTCCCTTTAGTCAGTAGTTCAAAATTAGATACAGCATCAAATAACCTTAGTAATTTTGCCATTAGTACAGAATACAAAAAGAACAGTTATAATGATTCAATTACAGGAACTTGTGCAAAAAATGTAAAAAATAAAAACAAGATCAATGTTTAAAATGCACAATATTATTTTATTTGGCCAACTGGCCAAAATTAAAAAAGACTACATACTTTGGTGGCTTTGAATTGTTTTTCTATTATAAAAAGAACAGCTTAAAAGTACAAAATAAAACTTTTAAAAATATCAAACAAGTTCTTCCACAAAAGGGTACAAAATGTAATGCACAAAATTAAAATCCAATGAAACCTAAACATCAATAATATAAATATAAAACATATCCTACAACAATAATTAAAAATACTATTTTAATTAAATGCATACACACTAATAAAACACTTCTAGACAGTGCAAAAGACTAGTTCAATATTTCACACACACATAAAATGCAATACAAGATGAATAAAATAAAGCCTAAATTAAACATGTTTCATAAAAAAAATACCCCAAAAGTAAAAATTGGAAGAGATGTACAGTGCTGAGTGATTAATCAGTTACATATGATCATTGATTGTATTGATCAATGTCCTG
>NW_013669105.1:49064-49759 GCF_000517525.1 Limulus polyphemus
ACAGCATCAAATAACCTTAAGTAATTTGCCATTAGTACTAGAATAACAAAAAGAACAGTTATAATGATTACAATTACAGGAACTTGTGACAAAAAATAGTAAAAAATAAAAACAAGATCAATGTTTAAAATGCACAATATTATTTTATTTGGCCAACTGGCCAAAATTAAAAAAGACTACATACTTTGGTGGCTTTGGTGGTTTTCATAAAAAAAATACCCCAAAAGTAAAAATTGGAAGAGATGTACAGTGCTGAGTGATTAATCAGTTACATATGATCATTGATTGTATTGATCAATGTCCTGTAAAATAATATAATCTTATTATACTCATTGTTTTTTTGAATTGGTACTGCTGTTATGTATTGTTTTTGAATATTCTTAAATACAATTTTCAATAATGAATAAGGTTATTAAAGAAAAAGTTATTTTCAAGATATATAAGAATATTTTGAATAAATTTATCATCACACAGAAATTAGAGGAGATCAGCATTTTCAACATGATTTTTAGAATTAGCATAGTCAAAATACTTAGAAACAGATAATTTTTTTCTAGTGGCAGAGTAATTTAAATAAGTTATTATTGTTTTTATTATTCCAAATTTCTAAGTGATCAAAATTTTGTTGTTTCTTATTATTATTCAAGGATTTTTAGCTTAACTGATTAGTACACTGAGTGGACACAACTAAATAG
>NW_013669105.1:50700-52447 GCF_000517525.1 Limulus polyphemus
AAGCAAGAGTGGGCAAAAATCCCACAATCTAAAATTGACGAAATGATGCTCACTATGCTCCAAAGGCATCAACGAACTCCATGAAGCAAAAGGAAGATCTACTAGATATTAATTAAATTATAAATGTATCAATTCTTGTGAATATGACTGAAAAATTTCATTTTTTCTGAAAAGGTGGTGTCTATTTATGAATTTATTTATAAAAAATGGGATGGTAATTTAGATTTATTTCTTTTGGGGGGGGGGGGTTACGAAATCAGTCAAATTGACCAACCTTGTATAGAATTAGGGTAGAGAAAATAACAGATAAAATATAAAGTTTTACTGAAAACAAACATTTGAAAAGTATTTAGGAGGTTTTAGAGGTTACACAAATCAAATCCTAGATTTTTGAGATGATGAAAAGTATTTTTATCTTTAACATTAAAATCACTTTGCACACAAACTATTCAAAACAAATACTCAATATATTCATGAACAAATCTTTATTTTTAGTTTATTTAAAATACCTCAATAAAAAATATGATTTTGTGAATATGAAAGACTGCCAAGTTCTTGTAAAGATACATTTATTATATTGAAAGTTAGAAGTATTATATTTATGAATACTTTAAACGAGTACGAAGAGGCCACGTGGTCGGTCAAATTAACCGAGCCCGTGTTGAGAGAGTTAATGACCATCGCTGTGTCAATATACCATTTGCTCACCTTGCTACGAAATTATTACATCTTGTTTTTGACCTTAGCTTTGCTACAATCTCTGCTGTACACCAAATTATAATCAACAAAGGCTAGCACGCAGCATTTAGCTGGGTTGTAAAGGTGATCTAAGTCTATTCTGTAGATGGTAAAGAAAACTTGGGAGAGTGATAGCTTACTAATAATAGAAAACCATTATTAAGACAAAAGTCCTGCTTGACCTCAAGATACCTTGAAACATGGCAAGAAATTTTAAATCTGTACTGTCTGGTGTACCTACACACAGAAAGAAGAGTGTCTGTGGCAAGAACATTGTGAGAAAGAAAATAATTTCAGGTTTCAGAAGATATATTTATAATTCTGTCATCTCTAGAAACTTAGAAACTGTAAAATAAAACATGGTTAGTTGTGTTTTACAGTTCTTAATATAAACTTCAAAATTTCACTGTTTTCAAACTATTTGAACTAAAAATAAGTCTTAACTCTTTCAGCACAGGTTTGGTATCTGAAACTGACTTCATAACCATTATGTGCTTGTTATAGTTTTCATGCTATAACTTTAAATTAGTAAGCAAATGTTAACAAAATTTGGCAGATTATCATAAACATCACGGTGCATTCATACATAAAATATCTAATTTTTTTATTAAGTCTTAAGGTTTGTAAAGCAATGATTTTCTCATGCCTTTTTTTTTCTTTTCACATGTTGCTTATCTAACATGCAAAGTAATTTTCAGTTTAAGACTAAAAATACTTTTATGCATCAGAAAATTTTGAAATTTCACATGTGAAATGTTTATAATCTACAGATAGTTATTGAAGGTTTCTTAAGAAAAAACTTTATATTTTATCTGTTATTTTCAGTAATTAATCTCTGTATGGGTTCAGTAAATTTGACCGATCTCATAAACACCATAAAAAATTAGGAAATAAACATAAATTATTCCTCTTTCATTCTAGAATACAAATTATAACACAAAAACATGAATGTATTGACAAAATAGTTTAAATCTCATTATTATTTATTATTTATAAATTATTATATATA
>NW_013669105.1:53093-54366 GCF_000517525.1 Limulus polyphemus
AGCTGCTGCTTGACGTAAATTGCTAAGCCTCTAAAAATTTTGCATATGGGGGGATATGAAACAAATTTTTTTTTAGGTTTTATATATATTTTTGAATGACTAAAAAATCATAAATTACTACATAAATACCATAAAATTCTGCTATAATTTATCAAGCTTAGTAACTAAGCTGTATTTGGGTCTAAAAAAAGATATTAAATTTCGAGCAGACTAAAGACACAATCTTCCTAATTGAAATCTTGGTTCAAAACACAGAAATGGCATTAGGTACATTAGAAAGGCTGAGAAAACCACTAGGGGGGACACTCTGAGCTTCTGATTGGATATTCATCTCATTTACATAATTTGTAAACCATTTCGATATTTATGTCATCCAGTATTTGTTCAAAGTCACATAGCTAGAGTAATCTTTCAAGCATGTAGAATAAATTTCTGTTATATCCCTGTTTTTGAAACTTATGTTTTATATGTACTTGGATTATAAAACTGATTAATAAAATACTACTTAAGTCTACAAATAACAAATGTTATTAGTTTACAAAACTGTACATATACTTGACTAGATCTTGTACGGGTAACATTCTGGTATTCATGGTTACATTATATGAACCTTTCGTGGTTTTACTGCTGCAAATGCATCAATTAAACTATCAAAGTTTAAGGTATTAAGTACGTCTTTTTTAATACTTAATATTGCCAGGTTATTAAGTCGTTTTTGAGTTACTGAGATTCTCAAGTATGTAAGAATTAATTTCAGCTTGCTGAAGGACCTTTCACAACCAGCAATAGAAACCTCAATTGTTAACAAAATCTGCAATGCAATTCTTAAAGTTGGGAAAACATCATCATATGAAATTATAAATGTTAGCAAATCAGTTGCAACCACTGGTTCAGGAAAATCAGTCTGTGTTCTCTAACTAATCAACATTCTACAGTCTTTAATTTCTCTGTACAATTCTGGTCCATCAGTATCACCTGGATAGCTCTTTTCTAAGTCGGAACATTTTTCGTGCAATTTTCAGTCTTCAAAATCTCCAGAAACAATATTTTGCACATCTAGTAGAAATCCAAACTGTGAATCTAAATCTAGTAAGCGAGAAAATCTTCCTGTTATTTCTGTAATCAAGTGATCAATGAATTTCCTGTTCAGCAGTCAATCCAGCATCAGCTGAATTTTCACCTGGCATTCGTTTACGACATATTTTTATTTTTTTCAATGATCAATCCACATGTTTCACATTGATTCTTGCCCACTTTAAGTGCTTCTTGAAAG
>NW_013669105.1:54376-114815 GCF_000517525.1 Limulus polyphemus
TAGTCCTAGCAATTAATCCAGTTTTTCATGTACAACTTTTACTGCCTTTTCTCTTGCACTTCACCGTGTTTTTGATTCACACTTGACAGAGATCTTAAGCTCCTGCTGCAGTTCATCCCATCGAGTTGTTGAATGAGCAAAGAAATTATAAGTGGCTCCAATTATACCAAAAAAAGGTAATAATTGTTGTTTCCTGACCTGCAGCAAGAAGACATGCTAAGTTCAAACTATGGTTGTCACAGTTTATAAACACTGCTTTTGGATTGTTGTTCAGAATTCTTTGTTGAATGCCTGACAGGTTACTTGACATGACAGCAGCATTATCATAACATTGTGAACAACAATCACTCAATAAAATTCCATCCGCTTATAATGTTGTGCTTATTGTTTTCTCAATATTAGCAGTGTCTTTTTTCCTTTATCTGTATAAAGTCAATAAATGGCTCTTTGACTTCTACGTTTCTTATCTTAAAGTCAATGTCAACAAACCGAATCACTTGGGCCAATTGCTCACACTGGGCTAAATTAGGTGTGGAATCAAACAGAATTCCGTAGTATTTGTTTCTACGAATTTCTGACAAACAATAATTTTGCACATGTGAAGCCTTGAGATTTACAAACTCATTTTGGATTTCAGGAGAAAGATAAGATGTTGACATTTGCTTGTTTTTAACACGCTCTAAATGCTCTCTCATAACTGGATCATACTTTGCTAATAACTGCAAAAATGACAGGAAATTTCCAGATTTTTCGTTTGAGGTTATGTCCTCAATATGACCACGAAATGCAAGATTGTGAGAAGCTAAATATTGTGTACAATCCAGCAACTGTCACAGTACACCTCTCCATTTACTTTTTTCTTGCTGAATTTGCCTTTGCAGCTCTTCATCAATGCGACTTTGAAGATGAATTTGGTGCTCAGTTTCTTTCCAAGCAGCAAATGACTCACGATGACTGTCACTATTTTCATTTCCAATTTTTTTCTAGTTAGAGAATCCACCCTGTGTTTTGAAAGCAGACTGACTATCGGATGTCATACATGTAGATGAAAAAAGAAGACAACAAAAGCAGTATGCTGCTTTATGTAGAGGTGAATACACCCACCAGGAACTATTGACCTCTTGTTCATTCAGAGGTGTCATTTCAAGCAAAATGCAGTCACAGAATGGCCATTTTTGGCATCAAATGGACCTTCTTTATGTTGAAATTCATGTGCTCCAACTTTAACAATTTCTGTGCGATGTGCATGTGTTACAACTGCTGAGCCTGTTGTATCAATCTTCATAAATCCAATATCCCTGTGTGTTAAAATATTTATTAGGTCATCCTCTTTTAGCTTAGCAACACTATTCTGTGGATTTGTTTCTGACAAAGTGGAATCCTCATGTTTATTATTATTATTGTAGCTTTCAACAGGACAGAGAACAGTTTCTTCATTGTTTCTGTTTCAAATGAAATAGCATGTTCACAGTCTTGCACTTTGACCTCTTTGCTGCCATCAAAAGGAACAGATGCTGGCTTACTCGTGTCATCACTTCCAGCAAGGAAAGCTATCATCAATTTGCTTGACTCCACCATTGAAGCTGCGAATTGTGCATGTCTTTTGTGTCCCTGTGCTCCACTTTCTTTTTCGACAAAATAGGCTTAAAGAATAAATTAATAAATACTCACTAAACTATTTAGTTGCAACATGCAAATTGTCAGATGTAAGGAAGCATTCTACTTTCCTAAGTTCCTAACCACAAATTATATTCAAATTATACAATTATAGTTGCAACTCAGGGCTAGTTCTTGATGGTTTGTCTTGATGGCTGGATCATGTAAATGTTATGGTATGCATTTTGCTGCCACCCCCATGTTGATCTTCATCTCTTCTCCAATGCATCTCTTACAGGTTGTTGTGCATCTCTGGATGACTCCATGACCTCAGAGGTTTGTTTCATGTTGAGTGTACTTTCCAAGTCAGTATTCTGGAACTTTTGGCTGCCCGTTGAACAAGTTCCTATTTCCTACCTTGACTTGTGTGGATCACTTGGTTATGATTCACTCTGACAATTCTACAGTTGCTTCCTATATTAATCATTAGAGTGAGACTCACTCCAGGGACCTTTGCTTTCATATGTTGGACTTTCTGTTTTGGGCTCACTCACTATGGGTTTGTCTGCCTGTCATGTATGGGGAGCTTTGAACTTGGTGTAAATCATTTCTCTTGCCCACACAGGATTCTTCCTACAGAGATATCACTAAATCATCAATATTTTCACAACTCCTCTTAATTCAAAACTTCCTTTCATCTGGTCTACAGTACCTCACCCAGCTGCTCTGGTTGTGGATGCCCCCAGCCAGGAATGGTCTCATATCTCTCTGTATTTGTAATCTTAGCTACAACTTTATATATCCTTCTTTCACCTAGGAGTGTCATCCCTTCATCTTCATATGTGGAATTTGTCCAGTTCTTTGCTTATGAGTTAGGTTTTCCAGCCATGTAGCCCTTCTTTTATCTCATTTGTGTCACCCTTTTTTTCTCTATGTCAATCAATAACAATACCATTGATCCATTTGTCACTCTCTCCTACCAGGCCATCCTCTCGTATCCCACCCTTCAGCCTTTTTTCCCTCATTGTTCATCTGAGGATTCAGTTTTTTTTCCCATAGCAGGCTATCAGACAGTCTTGTTTACTGCTTTTCAACTTTTTTTGTTATGGTTCCATCATTTTCACCCCTATTCTTTCTGCTGTTTTAGTCCTTCCTCATTCTTTGTTCTCCTTCTCTATTTCAGTTGCTCAGCTGGAACCTTAATGTGGTTCTACATGCTCTTAAACAAGCCCCATTTAAACCATGGGCTTCTTGCTCATTATAACACCTCTCTCTCTCAAAACCTATTTCCTTCTTTTTCTTACTTGTAATCATCACAGATCTGACCATTATGTACTGGATGCCTCGTATACTTTGTTTCACAGATCATCCTTAATCCTGTTCCATGACTGATGGTTTCTTCTTGTAACTTCGGTGGTTTGGAGAGAGATTGTTCCTTTTCTCTCTCAATTATCTCATGTCAGTCTTGGTTTTCTATGATCATACTGATCCTGATAGTCTTTTGTCCATTCGAGATTCCCACAATCCTTTTTTTTGGGGGGGTGCTATAGAACCCCCTCTTCTTCAGGGTTTTCATGCCCTTTATGCTCACTGGATGGATTTGATGACTTCATTTGGATCATTTATTTCTCTCTGGATGAGGATGCAGGCTGTATCATGTCTCATCACATTAAATCTGTCAGTTGATGCTTTCTGGCCTCACAATTTCAACAGCCCTTGGATGAAATCTGTTCACCTTCAGGATATCACCTATTTTTAGTTGTCATTCTCCAGTTTACTTAACATCTAATGGACAAGTACATTTTTTACTTCCTTACCCATTTCTATTCTTTTATGACTCGTTTCTTGGAACCCACATTGAGTTAGGGTAACAGAAAATGTTAAACACATCTGCTGCAATGGCTTCTTATGTTCCCACTGTTAACATGGGGTTTTCTGCAAGACCACTAGAGTGGTTTGTGTGTGTGTATATATATATATAATGTATCTTCCATAGACTATTATGATAAAATCCAGCATTAGGGGAGTGTCTGTCCATTTCCCTGACTCACCAGCTTTTCAAATTAAATTTCACAGTAAACCATTGCATTTTCTCCAGTAAAAGACATTTATAACATTTAGGCCTAATCAAATTAGGGCACCTCTCTGGTGTCTCTCCAATGTAAATTCCTCTCTCCCTGGTTGTTCAGTGGAGAATGGGAGACCCTCACCACTTGCTGAGGTGGTCAACTTGAAGAGTTCCTCACTGGTTGTGTGATCCCTCCTGAGAGAGTCAGAATAGACTGCACAATGCAAGGGAATAGGGAAGGATGTGTAGTTAATGTAGTGCAAGTCACCCCTCTTATATAATATGCCAAATTCTCAGTGGATTGGCCTGCTGTATGAGGCAAGGTGTACTGCTCTTACAACAGGAAGAGACATTTGTCCTCATTTCTGTAATGTATGGTGAATAAATGATACAACAGGACAATACCAAACCTTACAGTTTGATCTCTGCATTAGCCACATTACTTCTCATTTCCAACCAGTAGATTGTGTGCAAATGTCTGTGCATTTTTCCACATCCCTGAGACACATTGGCTTTGCTTTCCTCATTTCATACTTCAATCTGGATCAAGAGATGGATGTGGTACACAAGAGTGTTGCTGCTTTGCTAAACCCCCACAATAGAGTCACACTCCAGGGCTTTCCCCTTCATTCATCTTTTCTGAAGACTCATTTAGGTTTTTGCAATTGCACCAGCCCTTCCACCCCATCAAAATGGGATTATAGCTACTGTGTGAAGAGAGGTAAAAATACTGTTTTAGAAGTTAACATTTTCCTTACCTGAAAATGTATTTCTGATAGATACTTACCTCACTGCACACTTTCCCATCCTTCCTCCCCACTTCCAGTGCACATTATTTTTGCTTTATCTAAGAATAATGTTAATTTTGAGTGCAATTGGTTATGAGCATTTATTGTGCATGGAGAATGCATCACCCTGCTATTGGTGGAAGACTAATTGCAGGATGATTATATCAAGTACTAGCACAGTTCTTGTAGAAACTCATGTGAAGAGAGGTAAATATCTATCAGAAACACATTTTTAGGTAGGGAAAATGTTAACATTCACAATACACATTTTCTCTGTAGCTGACCAATTAGAAAACAGGTACAAGAATGTTGAACAAGAGTGAAACAGAGTACAGTGAAACTGTATCATGAAACAATAAGTAAGTTCCTTGATATGTCAGTTTACAGAAAGTAACCCCTCAGGCTGAATTTAACATGACCCCAATCAGATTTAGGATGTTCCAAGTTAGACTGTAGAAGATTTCAAAATGTTTTGTGTATATGAAATACATGCTATGTCAAAGTAAGGTATATTGTAAAATCAGTTTGCTCTAAAATTTAATATGAATAAGTGATTAGAGGTTCTAGAAAAATGTGGTCCAGAAAAACTTGGTCCCAGGAAAATTAGCTACCAAGAAGAATTTCATTTGAAAATAAGAAGTTGTGGTCATAAAATAATTAACAATATCCATGCATTTTTATTGTAAGTCAATATTTAAAAAAATTATAAGCCTACATTTAAAAATTTAATGTCAAAATGCACAGTAATAGGGTTAAGTAAATGTAATTAGGTTATGTGTGATTGCCTTCAAAAAACTAATTTTATTGTTCTATTGTTCGATGTTTTCCCTTTTTTAAAGGTCTGTCACTACAGCAACCCTTGACAGAACTTTGGCTGAACTTGCAGCATGATTGTGCTGTCCGATGTAAGCAATAATTTCTGATATTGCTGTATCAGGCACTGTGATCCATCTGGGGACTGAATATTCTGGGACCAAATATTCTAGAATTGAATGTTTTAGACCAAATTTTCAGGACCTGGATTAGGGTTCTTTTCATGAATTGTAACTTGCAATCCTGCAGCATTTTAGAGAATGCTGTCTGTACACAACAGCAGTTTACTATTTAATATACAGCTTTGATTATATACTTTGAACCAAAACACAAGTTTATTAATTTTTGTCAAAACTAAGAACAACATTTATGTTATTCAGAGTCATTTCCTGTCAAATTCAGTTTGAATTATGCAGGAGAATCAAATTTGTGACTTTTTTGAAGGTGATCTTTTATTTTTTGTTAATTTTTTCAGAAATTTCTATGTGACAATTTCGATTTATGAACATGAAAACAATGTTATAATGAATGATGCAAGATAATCTCATGACTTTATTAAAATATTTTTAATGTCAACTTATGCAAGGTATTTTTTACTTAGAAATGTGTAATTTATATGCCAATGATTTGTTTTATGTTCAGTGCATTATTAAAAGTATATTGATTGAAATTTTTAGGAGAACTTGAAGTCTATAACTAATAGTATTTCTGAGGTTTTAAAGTTTAAAAGCCTAGATATATAATGTGTATTACTTTTGCCTGTTTGAAAAGTGCAATTTATTTTTAAATTTTGATTGTACTATTTAGTATATTGAATGTCATTACTTTTTTTACTTGTTGTTATTATTGCATTGTTAGCATAATGTATGTATTTAGGACTAACGTAAGTTTATTAAGCTGCCAAAATATCATGAGGTATTATTCAAATTATGGCTGAAAATATCATTAACAGTGAATGCACCTAACTGATGAAACAGTGTATTGCAACCTTTATAATAGAAGTGCATGTTTAATTAGCTATACTGATTGCTTGGTTGATTTGTAGTTTTGCTCTTAGTAATCAGCTTGCTCTTATAGGAAATTAATATTAATCATCTCCCCCCCCCCCAAATACTGTTTAATCTTTTTGAGGTTGTATTAGTTAACTTCAAGCTTTCATTTGTTATTTCACAGGGTTTGAGTGATTATCAGGCATACACAAAGTTTCCTGATATAGTTAACCAGCTACAGGATGTTATACGTGAGATCTCAGCAGGAACTGCTGCATTGGTGGCATTGATACTTAAAAATAAACTATATGTTGCCAGTGTTGGTAAGTCAAATATTATTTAAAATTTGTATGAGACAAACTGATGTGAAATCATGGTGGGTCTTATAAGTTTTTGTCATAAAATTTGCTAGGACTATCTTCATACTAATATTGGCACAAAAATTTCAGCCTGAGCATTGGAAACACTTAATTTGACCCCATACAAAATGTTGTTTTTGATAACATCAGCCAACAGCTGAACCTCCTGTTTTGTTTGACCATGTTCATATTTTGTGTAAAGCAGCTATTCAGATATCAAATTGAGCATTGCATCCTAGCACCAAAAGATGTGTAATATCTTTAGTAAAGATAAATTAATTGCATTTTCAAAACTGTCTACACAAAATGTTGTTCAAGTAGAGTTTATCTAGATGAATATGTAGCTAATCCATCAAATCGTTGTCATGATCACCTCCATCTAGTAATTTCTAATTCACAGTCAGTCTCATTGTGTTGTTCCCTTAACAACTTATTGAATGAACTGGACAATAATATCTAAAACAGTCTCCAAAAAAAATTATTATCCATAAAGAACCATTACCAAAATAATTAATGAAACAAAACTAAGGAAGTTATCATATGTAAAAACATTAAGCAGTCATAAAATAGTAACATTATTATCAACACAATTCATTGAAAAAGTCGGTGGAAACCTTGCCAAGCTATGGAACCAGGTATTAAAGAAAACATAACATCAACATCACTTTTTAATTATACAAAACTGGGATTAATATCAAGAATATCCAAGAAATTATCTTACTGTAAAACAAAATATATGAGTAATGTACATGACTAATTGCAGTTTATGTACTTATTCTTGTGTAGGTGAAATGAGGAGACACATGAACATCAAGCTCAAAAGACCATATACATTTAAACACCTTGAGAAATCAAAAATGTCATAACAAAAAACAATTTTGAAATTATATATCTGTATAGAGACTGCCCTTAACTGGTAGAAAAAATTTACTGAATAATTATCATTGTTAATTTCACTCCAAAGAGAAAGCAATTTTCATTATAATTGTTGTATTATTTGGTTTTGCTAAGATCTAGACCTTGAACTCTCTCTTCTCTAATTCCTTTCACTCCATTATAAGTCATAATTTTGATATTTTTGTTACTCAATCACAAGTCCCTACCACTTGTACCAGTCTTCAATCTGATTTAATCATTACAAGATAAAGTCAGATTTTCTCTTGACATTTAACATAGTCTACTTGTATTTCAATCCTTATGAGGAATTTGTGATATGATAATTTTCTGACCTTAATAATTTTGTTTCTTTTATTAATTTCTTATTACGTTTAGCTTGTTTCAATCTAGAATACATTGATGCCTATGATTTTTTTCTCATTTCCTTTCTAGTTTTTATTTTAGATGATAGACCAAGTATTACATTTAACATAACATATGGACACTTTTGATCTTCAAAGCAGTCCTAGCACTCCCTCTCTTGGGAAAAATAATAATTCAAACCCACATTTGATTTTTTAAGGAAATCATCAAATAATTATTTCAAACTTTTGATAACTTTCAATCTCTACTACTGCTGAAGGTAACCTCATTCTATAAGCCAATCATCTTTTACTAAACATACTTGGAGCTGAATTCAAAACAATATAAGTAAATAGAGAAGTTGGAAATTATGGTTTCTCTTTCTGTTAATGAGTATTTGTTAGTAGCATCGATGATATAAATTAAGAGATCTTACACTATCTTTATAAGATAACCCTTCCAATCCTGGAATCAGCTTTGTAACCTGCCTTTGAACCTTTTCCAATAAATCAGTATCATTTTTCAATTAAGATGTTCAAACTGTACACAGTATTGCAGTTGGGGCCTAACTACAGGTTATTAACTCTTGACTTGTAATAAGTTTGTCTATAAGTACACCCTAAATTTCTATCAGCTTTGCTCTAACAGCACTACTTTGCTGATTTGAGTGATTTTTTTCTACTAATGTGCCAAAGTTTTTTTTTCTTCAGTCACACTTTTGAGTAGATTCTCATCTATATTGAAAGTGTGATTCAAGTTATGATAATCCATATGCATTACCTTGGACTTGCTATAATTAAAGGTGATTTGCCAAATGTTCGTTTACCTTACCAATTGATCCAAGTTATTCCATAATACTTCAACATTCTTAATACTGCTAGAAATATCTAAGGGTTGAATTTCATCAGCAAACTTTACTAATTATGCCCATATTAATATCATTAATGTAAATAAGAAAGGGGAAAAGTCTAAGCTTTGAATCCTCAGGTACTCCACTAGTAACAAGAGTCCACTTTCATTGGACTCCATTTATAACAACCTTTTCCTTTTTTTCTCCAACCAATGACCCCACAAACCAAACTAATCTATCCTCAACCCTTTCCAGTATGGTCTTCGTAGTCAATCTTTGATGTGGAACCTTTATCAAAAGCTTTACGCTAAGATAACTTACCTCCTTTCACAGATATAGCTATTCTCATTCAGTGCTGCCCTCTATATGCAAATTTTTCGCATGCCACTAGCCTTTATCTCCTATGTTCTCCATGATCAACGTGGTTCAATTGCATCTTCCATTTAAATCATCATGTGACAACCCTCCACCAATAGAAGTGCAACACACCCTCCTGACGCAAGTGACTCGATTCTACCGAACTATCAGCTATCATTTGGCAGCGCTATGATCATGACATTTTTGTTTGTGCTCTCTTCCAGCATTTACAAAAAACTTTCATATAAACTGGGAATATTTTTCTATGTTTTTTCCCTAATTCACTTTTACAATTTTAAGTGATCACTTATTTTTATTGTTCTTTAATTTGTTTTTGGTTTTCACCAGAATTTATGTTTCCACCTAGAAATTGATCTCATTTACTTCTAGCACAAAGCTTCAGGTGGCAGTACTCAATGGAGGAATTTTCGGCTTTCATATGTCTGGAGATTGATCATTATATGTGTTGACCTTCATCAGGCCTTGAATTTGGAAATCCATACATTTCGACTATGGTCTGTCGACTTTGGACAGATATTCTGTTATACTGTTATAGATTTTGAATATTTTTTTACCTTAATATTATTATTTGTTGAAGAAAGCAATATATATATAACTTGAGTTAGGTTTGTAAGGTTAGGGTTTTCAATCAGAGCTTAATGATAACCTTTGTCCTACAATGTTAGATTAGGCTTAACAAGTGTTTTTGTTATTTCAGGTTAAACTGTCATTCATTTTATTGGTAAATTGTAAATTAGGTTATTTATATTGTTTTCTTCAACAAATACTTTTAAATGAATTTTTATTGTCAATACATACATACTTAAATGTACAGCATAAAGACTATTTCATCTTCGTAATTATTTATATTTTCTACATCTTACAATTAATTTGGTTTGTGAGGACCCCTAGGGCTGAGGTCTGTCCAGCCTTCTCCCAGTATTGCTTCTTTCTCCTAAAGGTTCATTTTGCCTTAGCTTATCATAAGGCTGATTGTTTTTCCTTTCTTGATTCTTTGCTTTGGGGGGGGTGGATCCTGATAATCTTATCTTTTTTTATCCCTCACCAAGTTTTCCAGCCTTTGACTTCCTCTATCAACTCTCCTACAGGAATTGTTCAGCATACTCCTCCTTTCTAAGGCATTCTACTTAATTCTTGGGGATTTTCATGAGATACCTTCCCCTTCCTTACCTCCACATTGGAGTGATTGATATCTTTGGCTCTTTCCCTACACATGTGGCTTCTTTGCTTTTGGGATCTTCTTGGATGGGATACTGTCTTGTACCAACTTCATTTACTGCCCATTTTCACTTGGGACTTATGGCCAGTTCTTTTCCTCCACTGGTCTGTTTTTTTTTGGGGGGTGTGTGCTTCTGTGACTTTAGCATCATGTGGGATATTTGTAATGCTCCATTTGATTTTTCTTTTTTGGTTGCTCATTTGTCTCATTCTGAGCCATTGCATTCTTTATTCATGTTCCATTTACTTGTGCTACCTCTAATGGTTCCTCCATTAGTTGTTTATTCTCGATGTTGATTGGAGTTCTGTGATTGATATGTCCCATCCATCTTCTTGATTCTTTCCCAATTTACTATGTTTTTCTTTATCACATTTCTCCAGGACTGAAGATGCTCAAGGTAGACGTTTCACATCCTTATAGCAATGTTCCTTTTTTTCATCCCTCGTGATGCTATCTTAGGTTTGTTCACCACAGGATTCAGTACTAGTTTCATACCTTACCCTTTTAACCCTGTTTCAGATCCATCAGTCTTTTGTCAGGTGGTCAGTTTTACCCACCTTCAGCATGATGGAGGATTGTACTTATACCACAACTTGGTTGTCTAACTTGTGTTAGCTCATTCCATACTGGAGTTGTCACAACATACTCATCCTCTTCTTACCCACACAGCTCAGGTGGTTGGGTTTTCTAGTTGAAGAAGTCTTTTCCATTACCTACCTAACATTCTTGTCTTTTATGGGGTGTTTTTTTCAACACTCAACTCCATCTGGCCCATATTTCTCCTCTTTGACTACTTTTAATGGTGCTTTCAGTTATCCATGCCATTACTGTTCTGTCATGTTGGGAGATGTGGCTTCTATGGAAGCACTTATCCGCTTTGGTCTGGCACACAAGCAATCTCTTCAGGGGATGCTCCAAAAACCATGGAATCTTGATAGGGTAACTTTTCTACTTCCCTCTTCGACAATATTGGTGGTTGAATAAAGCTCCCATGTCATCAAGACCACTCCATCCCTTTTGTCCAGGTTTGTTTCTCTTCCCTGATGCTTATCTCTAAAGTTGGGGAGCATGGATCAATCAATATGAGGTTTCAGGACAATGGTATATGTCTGAAAGATCTTATCATGTTGATGCTCTGGAACTTCTGGCAGTCCAATGTGCTCTGGTTTACTTTCTTCCTTTTGTCCAGATTTGACTAACCATGATTCATTCCAGCAATTCAATGGTGGTGGCTTATATCACTCAACAAGGGTGCACTAGTTCTAGTTCCCATTGTGGTCTATCTTGGATCTCCCATTTTTGGCCCACACACTTGATATACTTCTCCTAGCATGTCATGTTCTGTGTGTGTTCAACCTTGTTATAGATTTCCTTTCTAGTCTCAACCCACTTTATCCCATAGAGTGGTCTCTTGATCCTCAAAATTTTCCAGTAGCTCTAACTCTAGTGGGGTACTCATCAGTGGGATATGTTTGCCTCTTTCCTTGATTCCAAGTTGCTTCTTTTTCATTTTCAGTCTCCAGTTCCTCATCCACTGGCTTTGCATTTATACAGGATTGGGACAAGTTTATACCTTTATTTCATCAGTCCATCCATTATTTTCCCGGGATGATTTTGTTCATCCATGCTACTCTGTGTCAGATCTTTCTGATTGCTTCTTCCTGGCTGGATCGATTTTTTTCTAACCTACATTTTGGAGACTCATGGGGCATGTTCTTCCCTTTTGTCATTTTTCTTTCCTTCCATCTCCCACCTTTATTCCCAGTTAGATCTGGATGGCCTTCCATGTCCCATACGTGTTTTTGGTTGTTTAATTGACTTCAAGACTTCTTTCTGTTGGTTCCCTTTCCCACAGTTTCATTCCCTGGTACCACTTCTCTGTTCATGACTTTTCTCTTACCAGCTGGATTTGGTTTTTGATTTAATTGTTTTGTTTTTCTTCCTTGTCTCCTTCTTCCCTACATTTCTGGTGTCTTCACTCTGATCAGACACCTTACCTTTTACCTGCATCTCACACCCTTCGTACCTTGGAAGTACTTCTTCTATCACGTACTGGGACTACACTTCATAGGTTTATGTGCCATTATCTGCCTCGGATAGCTGTTTCTTCCTCATTGGGATACTGTTTTCCACCTGTCACCATCATTTACTCTTTGGTGAGACTGTGACTGGGTAAGTTACTTTTTTATATATGTACCTCTTCTTTTTTAGAGGTATGTCCCTTTTTTCTTTAAGGATCCCACTTTGTGGTGAGTAGTGCCAGGTATACTTAAACTAGTCAAATATGCACTGTAAGGCCATGATAACTTCACAATTATAACTTCCATGGCCACTAAATGCACACTATTGAGATGGGGTATTCCATAAGATCACTTGTAGGTTTTTCCTCATGATATACCTACTTCATTAATATGCTCATTTTGGACCGTACTAACCCATGGACTTCATGGGTAAAGCAGAAGGCAATAGCTGCCCATCTCTGCCATTCCTTAAATTGAATAAATCAGGAGTGGTCTACTTTTCAAAATAGGGTTTTTATGGTCACTCATTGCATTGTCTCTAGTATTGACATTTCTCTGGACTTTTGCACTACATTTTCTTCCCCCTTTTTCTTCCAGTCGGGTATGGGAGTCCTTACTGTTTTCCAGTTCCAGGTCACTGGGGTGGTAGACAATGGAGGTATCCTCCTGAATGTGATAGTGATATATGATACAAAACATAATTCATTAAGTTTGAGAAGGCCACTGGTGTTCTGTTAGTGTTTATGATAAAATGTTCTCGCATCTGATGCTCCATCTCTGAATGGGTCTATCTGAGGAGATGTTATGGCTTTGGAGTAAGCCATCAAAATTGCAGTTAACCCCATCAACTGAGATCCCTCAACCTACCCCCACATGGATGTCAGCTCCTAGTAACTGGGTTTTGGACTAAGAGCAAAACCAATCGACATAAGTCCTCACATATGTATTACTGGTGTCTCTGTTACGTCACTCAATTGACCTGCTAACATGTTGTGGGTCACTGTTGATGAACATGTGGGTTGCTACGGTTCTTACTCTTGCACTACCCCTCGAAGATTTTCATATATACCGAGGATGATACTGTATTGGTAGTGGTTCCTGTCTCATTGGTTTTCAGTATGATGTCACACAATACAGGGACATCTTGATTATTCCGATTGTCTTGATGACGGGTTCCTGGATCAGTTACTTATTCTAACTTTTCTCACATGTTTCCTGTTCACAGATTGGTGAGCATGATAAATCCTTCTGTTCTGCTGAATTTGAGGTGAAGACAGTATTATCCTCTTTCCTACACCCACATGGATGTCAGTTCCTGGTGGCTGGGTTTTGGATTGTAGTGGACTTGTCATGTATGGTCTGCCCCTAGCCAATCTACACTGGGGTACATCTTTTTACTCTCATCCTCATTATTGTCTCCCAAGGGATTGAGATTCCAATATCCTGTGGTTCAGATCCTTATCCAAACATTGCTCTCTCCCTTTTGGATGTGCTTCTTTCTTTTTCTATCCATGTTTGCAATACATCTTTCCACACTTGGTGTAAAGTATAACTGGTACAGATGTGGTGCAGTCTACCACATTGGATCCTCTACTGCGAGGGTCTCCACTGTTCAGATGCTCTTATAATATTCCTATATTGAAAACTTATTTCGGATAGGTACTTACCTCTTTTCACACTTCCCACCCTTCCTTCCCTCTTAAAACTGGTGCTTCAAATTTCTGCCAAAACTCAAAGTGATGGTTTGGTAAAATTGAATAGAAAAAGCCATGTCTCAGAATAGTGTGTTGCACTCCTATTGGTGAAGTGTTGTCACATGATGATTTACATGTGAGATGAAGTTGAAACATATTGATCGTGGAGTACATGGGAACTCAAGGCTTGTGGCATACAAAAAAATTTTTGCATATAAAGGGCAACACTGAATTAGAATAGCTATATTTGTGAGAGGAGGTAAGTACCTATCAGAAATACATTTTCAGTATAGGAAAATTATAAGATTTGAAAATATAAATATGCCAATTTCACACCCTTTCCTTTCTCCAGCTAACAAGAAACATTCTAAAAAAAGTTAACAGAGTAAGTAGTAAGACAAGACTGGCTTTATTTTATTATATCATACATCATTAAATAATTTTGTAAAGCTTCTTTTATCAGATATTAAAATTTTAACTACTACAAAAGTGTTTAATGTATGGTAGCATTGAAAGCTCTGATTTTTTAAATGTACATTTATGTATAATTATGTTCAAAAATTTACTATTTAATTTATAGAAAGGCTATTCTGTTAACAAAATCACATTTTTTGTATGTGCAGGGGACTGCCGAGCACTTCTAGTGAAGACTAATAGTGATGGATCTTTACGAATCATCCAGCTTACTACAAACCATGACATTTATAATGAAGATGAATTATTGCGATTGTCTCATCTAGGGCTAGACATTGAAAAAATTCGTCAAGGAAACAAGTTAGGCTCTCTACATAACACAAGATGCATAGGAAACTACATGTTGAAAGGAGGATATACTGAATTTGATTTTCTCAGGTAAAATAGTTGTTTACTAATATTTTATGATAGACTGATAATACATAAAATAAATACTTGGAGTATCATGTAATAGAAAGGCCAACCAGAACATTATATGTAGTGTGTGTATTTACATATACATACATAAAGGAGGAGAGACACAAATACAATATTAAACCTATTCATACCACATGGAGAGATTGCACTCTCTTGATTTTTATGTGAGACAATTTATACAAAGATAGTATGAGAGTTATCAAAAAATACATAGAGTGTATAAGTGTATAAACCTTAATTGTAACTTAAACATACAAAACATTTATAGTGTAATTTCTTCACTGAAGCAGGTTGTCTGTTTGGATCATGAAATGCATATTTTCAAAATGTGGATAAACTTTTTTATGTACATCTTGACTTATGAGACTTTTAATATACATTTCTCTTTGAAGTGCACGATTTTTTGTTCACATAAAAGACTTGTAACACACTACATGTACAAGATACTGTAACTTTTAATTCAAAAGGTTGTAATGTATTTTCTTAACTGATGTCATAAATATAAACAGATAAAGTTTTCATGGACAAATGTCAAATGTGAAAAGGTATGTAAACATACTTTTAATAATTTTTTTGTGCAATTGACATAACAATTTAATATTTAACCTGATCAGGACCATCTACTAACATTGTAAGAAGGTTATATAACTTTCATGAAATTTCTTTCCGAAGATAAAACTAGTGGATGAAATTGTTTGAAATTTGACAAGAACTTTCCTAAAGGTGTCTAGTTTCAGACAAAATAAAGTATTCAATTTTGAATTATTGTACTTTTTTCCACTAAAACTTCATTATTTATTGTAGTTACTTGTACTCAGACTCTGAAATACCCTTTTTTGCCTCACAGTTTTCAAATTTCATTTGCATTACCTATAAAATCTAAATGAATATCAAAAGTTTTGAAGGTAGATTTTTTTTATTTCATTTTTCATCTTCTCTACCATATAACTAACAGTAGCTATTATCATCAACATACAGTACAATGAAATGTTTAAAATTAAGAAATGGAAATATGTACATACCTTTTAATTCATCATTGAATAATCTTAAAATATTTTTTTTGGTCACATGCATAATTTCATGTTTTTGTCTTTTCACTGATAGTTTATTTTTTATGTTTTATTTTACTTTTCTGTTCTTTACCGTTGATTATTTATGTTGACTTACTTCAACAGGTGCCCAGGGGCTATATAACAGTATCATCAGAAGATATATTTTAACTTGAAGTTTGACAGTAATCAGCTTATAAATATAGAGACACCTTCAACACTGACATATATTGAACAAAAATAAGCCATTAGGAAAAACAAATGAAAAAAGTTCATGTACATACTCTAGATGAAAAAACCTCCTAAAATGTTATAAATGAGAAAGTAACATGGCCCCGTTAAACAGATTGGATATGTGATGAAAGTTCTTAACACAGATATATAAGATATGCAGAAAAAGAACATCAATAAAACATACTAGACAACATACAAATATTAAATCTAAAATATATTCATATTTATGCATGCATATACACACACAACATTAATAAAGTAATATACAAAAATAAGTCCCAGGTCCTACTCCCTTTCCCTCCATTGAGGCTGTTTATTGATAACTGACTACTGTTGTTGTCTTTATGGTGTGTGTAGATGGTTTTGACCAGGGCATATGCATATCTGCCAGCTCAGATTGCAAGAAGCAGACTGTGATGAATGCATTGCCTTCTGCTACAAGCAATAGCCTTGGCCCAACAGACTGCCATATTTTGGCCGTATCTTTTGAGTAGTGTATCTTTTGCATTCTGGAATGATTGGTAATAGCTTTGGGAAGAGTGGTTGGGAGTGTACTATTAATTGCTACTTGATGGTTTCATGGGATGTCTTTGTTGGTGGTGATCTAACTTCTGCAGAGGCTCCCTGCTTCATTTTGATCATGGTCAAGGTGGATGCTCCCTTATTGGGTTTGAAGATCCTCACAATCATTGATAGTTGTGGTGTTGCCACAGGCAGTGAGGCCTTCTTAGCTTGCTGGCTGTGGCTTTTGATGGTGATGTTTACTGCCATTGTTGCACTGGTGCCTCTCAAGCTGCAGTAGACATTTTATGCTTGCTATCCTGGAACTCAACTAATGCTCTGGGTGACCTTAACTCCAGTTAGATCTTTGGCTTTGGAATTTAGTAGTTATGCCATAGATTTGTGCTCATATGTTGCCTTCTTTTTTCAGTTTCAAACATCTCCCAATGGAACACCTCACTAGAGGTGCCAGGTAATGATGTGATTTTTACCATTTCTTCTTTTTGAACACCAATGTTATGGAAATTGGTTGCTATGGATGAATATTTTTTAGGTTCAATTCAACCAGTGTTGAGGTAGCTCACAACTCCACCAGTGTTTAAGCAGCACTCGGCTCTTTTAAAGTGGTCTTTAGTACTCTGTATTATAAGGACTGGGACTCTGGAGGTAAAAGTCCTTCTGACCAGGGCTCTCCAACCACTAGAGAATGTACAGCCAACCCGACTAATAGTGAGTGACAGCAAGCAACTCATCTTCTACAGTGGGTTCTACTAGATAGAAGTGTGATCAGTTCAAGGAATACTCAGGTTAGCAGGGAAGTCCAGCTTCTAAACAGAAAATCTTGAGTGTAAGTTTGGTCATTGTGATTTCCTCCTTCCATAACAGCTTGAAATACTGAAGCTTCACCACATAAAATAATGAAATCTCCACTGCCTAATAGAAGATAAAGATAGCCAAAATTGTCAAGAACTTGATCTTAACCCTATCACGACAAGTCACATGTCAAAGACCAAATTTTATTGAACTACTATTTTATGAATTTGTGTCAATAAGTTTGGTATCAAATTGTAGATTATAATTCAAATTTTAGTATTATCTGTTAGTTAATATCTTAATTTAAAAGTAAATATTTAAAAAAACACAACTGAACTTTAATTTTTGTGTGTCACGTGGCATGTTGAATACAACACTGATTCAAGTTAGATGTTTGTGATGTCAAAATACAAAATCTACAGTTTCATACGAATTAAGAACTCAAACTACCAATATTAACAAGCTAGAATATAAAATAAGAACCTCTTGTCTTTTCTATTTGATAAGATATCACTCATGTTCTGAATCAAACACAGTGACCCCCCCCCCCCTGCTCACCTCTTACCATTTTTGGAAATGGTACCTTATATACATTTACTTCTGTATATGACCTGAATCTCCAATAGAAAGCTCAGTATGTCCCTTGAGTGGTTTTCTCAGCCATTTTGACATGTTATTGTGTTAATTTCATTATTTCAACTGAGTTTTTAACACTTAGCTATCATTATTAGTCATGCAAACTGTTGATGCATTAAATATTAAATATACTAGTACCAACCATTTCAAATTGTGTTAGTTGAGAAGCTGTCATCCAATATTCTATGGATATCTCTTAAAAATAAACTTTGCTTTATACCTCAGAAAGAAAGAGTTTTGGGTCATGTTACTCTGGAAATCAACAAATCGTCCTAACTTTTGATAATTGAAAGCTAGTCATACAGTATAGTGCATACATTGTAACTTATCATACCATCCCATAGATCAGAAATGCTACTTTTTTTCAATCATTGTTTCTCAACCATGTGTCTCCCTTGATTCATAATGATTGAGTTGTAATCATACCATATAGTGCATAAATTGTACCTCACAGTATCACCTGGTAGTTTTAGAGACAAGGAATGCCACTTTTAGTCATTGATCTTTCAACTATGTGATTATTCTAGGTGAATGATGATGAAGTTCAGTCACAGCAGTACTGAATGTGAGGTCATAAGTAGCAGTGTGATCAATTGTTATAGCTGTCTCACATCTCTAGATCTGATGCTCCCTCATCTAAATCATTTTAACAGCCACATAATTATTCTCAGCTGCTTCTGTCTCAATGAACTCTTCTAATGGCTCTTGACCAAACCAGTTGATCAGTCATGTATAGATGTTGCCTGTCAATGTGCACTTGACTGCCATAATTCATACATCAATAAACTGACTGGTCAGAACACAAGGTGAGATCCTGTCCAGTCAGAACAAAAGACACTTTCATGCTGATGGCATGCATCAAAGCCACACCTGATCTCCATTCTGCTACATTTGTTCCTTAACCATCTTGCTATGGGTAGGTTAAAGTGCACAGGTCACAACTTTTGAGAGTTACATTCACAATTTATTAAACTACTTTATTATCATTGTATATGAATAAACTAGACACCAAAATGTTGTTAATAAATCAAGTTTTTATATACGTTTTAAGTTCTTAATTTGATAAGAAAATATTTTTTAAAATTCTCAATCTCCTCTAATATGAAAATTGTGGTATTTGTTCTGTTTCTTCCCTCTTCTCTAATCTGTTTAACACCCCTCTGAGAAGTTCAGAATTTAATGTGAATTACTCATTGTAATATAAATATTACTAAGGCACGTGAATAAGTAATATACAGGTGCACACCCTCAGGGTCCACTTAATATTGGTGCAAAATTTCAAGTTTCTAGGTTCTTTCTTCTTGGGTCTAGGGCAGTCACAGTTCTTTTCTATGTGGTTTTTTTGCTAGCTTGCCTCATAAAAAGATGTGCAGGCACGTGGATAAGTTATAATACCCAGTTACACACCCTCGGGGACCACTTAGCATGGGTGCAAAATTTCAGGTTTCTGTGTTTTTATCTCTTGATGCTGTGGTGGTCAGACATACACAGACACACACATGTGTGTCTGTATGTTTGTGAATTATATTTGTAATATAAGGAACCACTTCTTTTTTTATGTGTTTTTTTTGCAAGCTTGTCTCATTAAAAAGATGCTTTGCTTGGGTTATTAGGTTGATATATTTTAGATGACTATGTCAAAGTGTGTATTCTGAACCTGTTTTACCATAGAAGAACAGTCAAAAATATTTAAAAAATTTAATACCCTGGAACATGAAACACTTTGTTCCTATGTGATTTTTCACTAGCTTGTCTCATTAAAAAAAATATGCATGTACACACACATATGGGTAAGTAATATAATACCCAGATGTATACCCTCAGAGTCCACTTTGTATTTTGTAGTATAAGGTACCACTTCTTTTCTTTGTGGTTTTTTCATAGCTTTTCTCATTAAAAAGATATGCATGCATATGGATAAGTAATAATACCCAGATGCACACCCTCAGGGTCCACTTAGTATTTGGTAATATAAGGAACCACATCGTTTTTATGTGGTTTTTCTCTAGATCGCCTTGTTAAAAAGATGCATGCAGATACGCACATAGATAAGGTAAGTAATAATACCCAGGTGCACACCCTCGGGTCCACTTAGTGTGGGTGCAAAATTTCAGATCTGTAGGTTCTTTGCTCTTGGTGCTATGGTGGTCACATTACTTTTTATGTGGTTTTTTTCATATAAAAAATGAGCATACACAGATACATGTAGTTAAGTATTAATACCCAGGTGCAAACCCCCAGGGTCCACTTAATATGGGTGCAAAATTTGGTTTTCTTGGTTCTTTGCCCGTGCATTAAGGAATATGTAGATGTATTAACCAATGAATAAGCCTCAGCCCATTTCATGAAGTAGTCAACACTTATGAGTATTTACAGTTGACCTCTTGCTATATTGTTGTAGTTGTATTTCATTTTCGGTTACTGTCATTTAAAATCAGTTTGGTAACATGTGACATTCATAGACCCTTGATAAAGGCATAAGCCAAAACATTGGGTACTAGTACTTAAACATTTTGTGAAGTTGTTTGTAGTCTTCATTAAATAATAGTATTAAAAGTATTTTACAAAGTCCACAACTGTATTTACAGTTTTTTCTTTATCATTTTGTATCTGCATCCACGAGCCATGACTATATGTCTGGCATATGTGACTACACATTACACTGTGTCTTGCAACAGTGATAACATTGTTTTGATTCCACTGTCAATAATGTTGGTATCTAACAGGGTTGCACAATCATATCATGGACATTCCAACATCAGTGCTTCTATTTAAGAACAATTCAAGGACTGAAATAGTGAAATGCTAGCTTGCATTCCTCACTCCATCTGAAGTGCATCTCTGCTTGTTTAAGAGTTGATAATAGTGAGTAATTTTGAAGATGTTGGCCACAAACTCATGGTAATAAAATAAAATAAACAAGGAAACTGCAGACTTCTCATTTTGGCACAGTTTGAGGCCAATCTTGCATTGCTGCTATTTAACCAGGATCTATGGATATTCCTTTACTACCACAATTTTTAACAAAAATTCCACCTCTATGTTCATGAATGCACATTTTCCTGGTTTGTGTTTGAAGTCTGCCTTTTTTATCCATTGGAATACTGTTTTCAGCCACAGTTTTGAATGTGTGACCAAATACTAAGATGTCAGTGACAAAGATCAAGCACTTCTCCTATTGGAACCCTTTCAGTGTTAACTTCTCAAAATTGGCAGGCCCATTACACAGGCCAAATTATATGATACAAAGCTTATACAAGCCATCTCTCTTGTCAACAGCAACCACGAGTCTGCTCTCCTCAAACAGCTGTTATTTAACAGTATCCAGATGCCAGTTGTAACCTACTAAATTATGTAGTCTATTTCATTGTGGTCAGACATGTATCTGTTTGAGGTAATGGAAAGATGTGCCATTTTTCTTCCTTACAATCTCTACTGAAGACAGCCAAACACTCTAAGAAGGTTCTACAACATTTTGCTGTTGGAAAAGGGATGTAGCTGTTAATTATTGTCCAACCCAATTTATCCAGTCAGCTGTGGGTCTAAGCAATTAATGGCTGCATAGCAGAGTGGCCATATTTCTGGGTGTCACTGTATAGGGTCAACTCTGGAATCAGACTGGCCTCAAAGGCACAGTACATACCCATACAACTTGCTCATAATACTCACCTTTCTGTGTTCCTGTTTGATACAGAATGTTTTAATAACAACTTTGCATACCTTTTTGCATTTCTTGTCTGAAAAATAAAATTTTATACTGTATTTTTGATTAACAGATAAATGCAAAAATTAGAGCAATGATGAGCTTCATGAATTTTCCTTGCACCACACAGTATCAGAGGCCAAGGCATGGAACTGTTGTTTATGTGCACATGTAGTGACACCTGGTGGTAATGATACTCAAATCAGAAACAACAACTTTCTGCCATTTCTGTCAATATTAGATGTGGAAATGACAAGAAGTGGCCATCACATGATTTGTTAGTTTCAGTGACTGGCATTCATTGATTAAGATATCAGTGGGAGAGATGAAGTAGGAATCATCAGTTCTGAACACAATGATTTCAATTGAAAAGGGGCTTTTTCATATCATTGAATAGGCAAAAATTTAATAAAAAATTATGACATTAGAATTTAGCATGCACTTTCCTGCCTTTTTCAATTGCAATCAAAGTTGTCAGCCTAATGACTCAACAACTTAAATGTCATGAAACAGTAAACATCACACTCTTGAGCACCAAACTTTTCAAATTCCTGTCATTTGTTTGGATGGGTAAAACTCTTTTTTGGCAATGAAAGTGTGATCAACAAACTGTTTACATGCCAACCGGTCCTGACTGCTGCTGTAACGTAAACCAGACCTGGGCGATTTTGTGAAATAAACAACACACATGTTACAAAAAAAGAATTTATTAAACATAGAAAACACAAACAAAATATTGCAGTAAAACTCCATCAACAGTATGACTGTTATGCCAATCAACATTAAGCATTAAAAACAATAGCCTGTAGCAAACATCCACAAGGGACTCTGAATAGAGTTTATCATCACAAATTGTTCTGGAAGTTCATAATCACACAGTGTCCTTTCACAGTTCATCATCACCAATAAAAGTGTCCTTTCACACTCTGTTATCTCAAATAAAAAGTGTCCTTTCGTAGTTCATAATTACAAAGTGTCCTATCAAGGTTCATATCACATTCCTTTTACACACATTTGACAAAGCTGTCCAGGGTGAGCTGTGAAGTGCACTTGGTGACCTCATTTTGGAACTGCTGCTGGGTGGCCATTAGGAGATCAAGGGTCTGACTGTCATATTTCTGCAGAAAATGGACCCAAAGGACAGCAAACATGTCCTGGGCCTCCCCGTCTGTTATCTGCCTGGAGGGAACAGGTTCGGCTTCATAGTTGCTGGCAGGCTCTAGCTCAGTAGGTGCTGCAGTGGCCTTCTGGATGAGGCAGCTCTTCCATCCATCACCCAGGGTATCATGGGCTGGGCAGCTGCCATACACAGCCGTGTACTTCTCAGCTGACATTAGCTCTCATAGGCTCAGGGCAGAGGAGCTCATGCCTGTCCTCTTGAAATGCTTATGCACAGTGGTGACTTTGACATCACAGAAGGCAGCCTGGAGCTAGGTCACAGCAAGGTGCATATCAATGGACTTGCAGATGTCCTGGGGTCAGGGTCGGTGCCTTGGTGATGACATGCTGCAAGTGGTGACAGTAGTAATGCAGCTTCATAGCCTGGATGATGCCCTGGTTAATGGCAGGAGGTGGCATTAGCATGGAAGGTAAATAAGCTTGACATTGCTGAGCTGCAGGTCATGGGGTTGGGATGAGGCATTGTACAGCAGGAGGATGACTTGGCAGCCTTGGATAGATATGTGGTGGTCATCCAGGCTTTCTTGTTGGTGAGCTAGATGACAGAGAGCCTACGGGTGTTGAGGTTCTAGAAACGGGGGCAGATGGACTTGCCGACGACCAGGAGTTTCTCAAGCTTGCCAAGATGGCTGGCACATAGATCTGCCATCAGACTCTCCTTGCTTTTCTTCCCACCAGACTTGTCATTTCCTTTGACAGGGCAAGATAGAAGACACCAATCTCGTCCATGTTGAAAATGTCTGTGGGGTCACATCCTTCCAAGATGGTAGGGAGGCACTCATGCCAGTTGTTAATGGTCTCTTGGCTCACTATGGACTTCTCATTGCTGATCTTTTTGCCCCCCAATAATGTGTCAACTTTTGAATTGGGACAGCCAACCTCCTGATGTCTTTAAGTTGGACTGGTTCAGGGCTTTGGCGACATCCAGGGCCTTGGTCTGGATCATTGGGCCTGACACTGGGATGTTGAGGGACCATATCATGGAGAACCACTCAAAGACGATGGTGTCATTTTGCATGTAGATGGGGTTCTGGAACTGGTGCTTCCTGTCAGGGTTGGCCTTATTCTTGTATGCCTCTATCAGTTCTGCTTCAGGATGCAGCTAACCTGAAAAACACAAATCAGTGAACTTGAAATTTTTACATGTCACCTGAGTTCTGCCAATCTTGAATTCTTGTGCCAGGGTACTGTGACTCTTCCCTTCACTCTTGTGGATGAGTTGGACTTCCTCATGGAGAGTTATCTCCTTCCTCTTAGGGGAGGGGGCTACCAGGCATGGATAATCCATGTAACAGTTACAGTGTGTGTCAAAGCAACACAAAAGTCCCAGAGGAGAATGAGGATCCAATATAATCACAGTCCAAAAATGACTGAACAACAGTAATCACATTGGTAAATGTGTGCACAGAATGGCATAACAGAGACAATTGATGTAGCCAAGAAAGCAGAGCTCTATTTATTGAAATATGAAGGGAAAGGTGACAAAACTTGAATGTGGGAATCTTCCCCATTGAACAAATCTTTTGTTCACAAGAAGACCAAAGAGACCAAAGAAGTGTTACAAATGAAAAGCTTAGAGTGTGAAAACGTGCTGTTTGTTTGATCATGTGATCATCAATGCAGCATGAGGTGTGAAGCATCAAGTAGGATTAGCGTGCCATTAATATGGAACAACAGTGGTCACCTGGTTTGTAATACCTACAAGATGTAGCCGCTATAAGTCAATGTACGGTAGTGGCCTCACTTTGATTGACATGTCTCAATTTGGCAGTAGCAGGTGAGAGATGGCCTAGGTGGCCACAACACTGAGTACAAAGAGACTGCTTGAGAGTGGGAAACAGGTGTTCACAAGCCAAGTTGACCTCAGTATGAGTGCCCATAATAGCAGGTGTTCTACAAATATAAAATAGAAGGAAATATTTGGAACTGAGCTAAAATTGCTGTACTTAAGGGTTGACTGCTATATTGCATTGACCGGTATCAGGTTTGGACTGCATTTCATTTTAAGTTTTTCTGCAGATATTAAAATTATATTATCAGAATATTATAAAAGCAACTATTATTATGTCAAAAAACCTTGTCTATGGTTTCTATGCTTCTCTTAATTTATTTTCTTTAAAAGCTGTATGCATTTACCTCTGATTGTGCTTTCATATCTAAAACATAAGCTGTGAGAGAAGGTAGCCATTTTTGCACCTGTTATGTACCTTCCCTGACTATTTTTTTATTCTCATGCAGAGGAATGGCTTTTATCTCTTGTCTGGGTTATTCGTTTTTATTTTGTACATATATGGATCTTGCTCCAGCTACTTTATGTTATTGGTTTGTGTAATTGATCTATCTTGTTTGCTGGGATGTAAAACTGAATTTTAGGTTACATCTCACCAAAGTTCACCATTCAGCAAGGTTTTTGGCATTCAGTACCCTTTAGTGGATATTTTGCTAACAAGAATGTGGACAAGTTCCAGTACATTTTTCTAATTTTATTTATATAATTTGTTTTTAACTGTGATTCTTTAAACTAGATGGAATCCCTAGTAAGTGAAATATTCTCTGCTTCCTGCTTAGTTAACACTTTGGCTCACACCTCTATTATGCATGGTAATCCAGGTATTGCTTTACAGCCCAGTACCACATTTGGGGCTGTGTTCCAAGAGTTCACAAGACTATACTCGTTTTAATCAATTATTTTGAGTTCTTCAACAATATTTACATTGAGAGATATGGTATTTTGATCTTTTATGTTGTATTTATGATTTGTGTAAAACTATTAATGGAATTACATTTAAAAATACATTGTCTGCTAAGTTCAATACAGTTTTTAGTGTTATTAATATTGGTATTGCTATTTTTTATTGCATTTTCTCTTTTCAGTGATATTGGCAAAATCATTAATATTGGTCAGTCTAATCCAACCCAAGCATGGTGGGAATTTAGGTTAAAATGTATTTCATACCCTGATGGGCAATGAAATATAATCAGGGGCAGTCAGAAACTTCTGCTTATCTTCACCCCACTATGAGATTTGAGATTAAGTGCCACATAATTCTGAGAAAGGAATTTTGATGTTAATCTAGCTAGTAAGATTGCCATCAGGAGAAGCTGTGAGGAGATCTGGAAATAAGACAAAGGAAAGAGAGTTTCTTGAGACGTGGCCCACTAGAACATGGAGAGGTATCTGTTGATGAAGCACATGCTTTTGTTGATACACATGGCTTTTGTTTACTCGTAGTGGTGGCGTCAGTTGGTATGAGCTTTCGTAGAGGAGAGCAGAGAGATGCAGACCGAGGATGTCCTTTTCTGTTTAAAATACTGAAAATTTAGTGTAGAATTGGGATTTAAATTCAATTTTGGTCAGCTTTTCTTTGGAACCTTTTGTAACATTATGCTGAACAGGGAATGTTTCATTGTTCTCTCTTTTTTAAATTTGATTTGATTTGTTAATACTCTGCTGGTGTTATTTACGGCATAAGTTCTTTTTTCTCCCCCTTACAAAAAAGTCTGTAGCTATTCTGTAGGAAAAGCAAATACCTATTCTGTAGCTATAGCTGTGGGATGTGTAAAGTTTTCTTGGACCAATGGCTGTGACATTTATTCAGCCATTATATAGAAGTGCTATGGCTCTTCTACAGTTAATCTATAGCCTTTCTATATTTAAGCTGTAGCCATACTATAGCCCTTCCTTAGGTATTTGAAGAATTTTACTCAGTTGTATTATAACTGTTCAATATATTCAAACAAAAAATCTTCGAAATTAGGTTTTGATCCACTACAAAAAAGTCAGTGTATCTATAATTTGAATTTATGTGTCTTAATAATTTTGTACAATTACCAATCAAATTAGTTACTGCAGATAAAACTTGATAATATAAACCAGTTTAATAATAATGAGATGAAATTTGTTATTATGACCAAGTGATTTGTTTCTTTTAAAACTATGTTTTCAATAGGATTTTACTGGGTTTTTACTTTAAAGTAATAAAACAACAAATAATACTTATTTCAGTTTTTATAATTACAGTGATGCTAAAGAAGAACCAGTAATTGCTGAACCACAAATACAGGGTGGAATTGAGATTGACAAATCTTGCCAGTTTCTGGTCTTGATGTCAGTTGGAGTTTATAAATCTATTGAAGAAGCTACAGGTACTTCACAGGTAAAGGTTTCAGTTTTAGACATTTTTGTTTCAAAGTTTGGTTTATTTACTATCTTGGTTTACACCTTCTCAAGGATAAGGCAATTCACTAACTTCTGAAAAATAATGTAAGATGTGGAAAAGTAGAAGTAGAAAAGAAAGGTTCATTGTACGCATTATGTACCAAAAAAATTAATTTGTTTATTTATTGTTTTTTACAATGTTTCAAGCTATGCCCATATCAGGTTTCACAGTTGGATATAAATTTACAGTTTTGAAGAACTAGGTTATTTTGGATAAGAAAAAAAAGGAAAAGAATTGAATGAATAAAAAAAAAGATGAAACAAAAAGTATTAACATATTAAAATTCAGTATAATCCTACCGAGACAGGTCTGATGGGTTTTCCCATGGTCACTGGTCAATGGCCATGTCATTGCATTTGCAGACTTACATTCAAAATTTTATTGAACTACTATTTTATGAATTTATGTTGATAAGTTTGATATCAAATTGTATATTATAATTCAAATACTAGTATTATACACTAGTTAATTTCTTAATTTAAAAGTAAATATTTTTTAAAAATCCTAAATATAGATTTTTGTCTGTCACGTAGTATGTTGAATGCAGCATTGGTTCAGATTAGATGTTTATGATGTCCAAATACAAAAATCTATTATTTTTTACAAATTAGGAACTCATATTGCTGATATTGACAAGCTAGAGTATAAAATAAGAGCCTCCTATCTTTTATATTTGCTGAGATATCGCTAGATTTAATGAATCAAACACAGTGGCCCCACCCACCTCTTTCCATTTTAGGAAATGCTTACATACACCTAATTCTGTCTATGGCATGTGAATAACCAATCAAAAGCTTAGTTCAGCAAACAGCTAATATTTTGTGTGTCCCCATTTTGCTTTAGTAACTGCAGACAGTCTTTCAGGCATTGTTGCAAAATATTTAATTAAAGTGTCCTTTGAGATTTTACTCCAAATGTCTCTAATACAGCCCCATAACATTTCTTTGGAAGTTACTTTTGATTTGTCAAGTTTTTGAACTATTAAATCCCAGATCTGCTCAATTGGGTTGAGATCGGGGCTCTGTGGGGGACAATGCATTATTTATATGACTCCAGCAGCTTTTTCTTAACTAAGTAATTTCTGCATAGGTTGGATGAGTGTTTGGGGTCATTATCTTCTTGATAGTAGAATCCTTTACCAATAATACACAAACCACTGGGTATACCATGACGGATCAGTTTCTGATGGTACTGGTGCTGGTCTATTAATCCATCTATTTTGCAAATATCTCCTGTTTGCCTTAGTAGAAAAACACCCCCAAACCATCATACTTCCTCCCCTGTGCTTCATAGTAGGTGCTATGCATTGGGGTAAGTATTTTTAACATTTCTTCTACTGGATGTACAACCTACGTTTTGAACCTAATATTTCAAACTTGGATTCATCCATCCATAACACCCTTTTCCAATCATCAAGAATCCAGTTTTGTATTTTTTAGCAAATTTCAGTCTCTTGACAATATTTGGAGAATGAAGTAAAGGTCGTTTATCTCCTGCTTGTGATCAGTGGCAGTCTTCCTTCTATCCAGAATGCTGCATAAACGAAGATACTTAACATCAGTATCATTGATTTTAGGTGTTCTGCCTCTTCCTTTCCTATTTTCAAATTTACCTGTCTTGGTCTCATGATCTAGGGTGTACTTGACAGTGTTTGGGGAGCATTTCAAGTCTTTAGCAATTTGTCAGAGAGCCCAACCAGCATCACATAAAGCATTTATGTGTTTGCTTTGCTATACTGACAATTGGGCTGTGGCATGACAACAAAACGTAATGTATAGGTTTATTTGTAGAGTGCTATTAAATTTATTTCTTCTAGCATATACCGGTACCATATGCTAGTTCCTTGCTAACTTCTTTCTATATAGTTAAAACACTGCATGGGGTACCATGACAGTTATTTCAGACCCTAAGTTTGATCAATACGTTCATTCAAACATAACGCTTATGACATGCCGTTGGTACAGGTACATGGAAATTCTAAAGAATGATAAGTATTATCACCCTGGCTCATTCAGTTGTCAACAGGGATCAGTAAAGCATTACCAAAGTGTTGAAATTTACATTCTGTAATGGTACAAAGAATTAACTGCATAAAATGGAAAGAATGACAAAATATTCTCTTGTCCTAACACTTTTGCACAGTGCTGTTCATGACATTTTGCAGATTATCAGTAAACATTACAAGGCATTCGTGCACTGTCTATCAGATTTTTTAATTAAGTTTCAACATTTTTAATTAATTAATTGATCATTAATTTTTTATTTTCGAACATTGGTTATCCAACATGCTAAGTAATTTTCATTTTAAAAGTTGATTAAAAATACTTTTAAGCATTAGAAAATTGTCAAATTTCACATGCGAAATCTCAATAACCTCCTAACATCCTTTAAATAACTATCAAACTTTTTTGTGAAAAAACCTTACATTTTTATCTGTTATTTTCACTATTGTATCTTTGTGTGGGTTTGGTCGATTCTACCGACCTCATAACCACCATAAAAAGGGGGGTGGGAATAGATATAAATTCATATATAAAGATTTAATATTTTTATTTTATTGACCTTTCAACGGTGTCTAACTAATGTTACAGAAGATGAATGACACAATGCACATTCACTCACTTACCATATCCAATAATACAAAACTGGCCTTTACAAAGTGACCTGTCTTGGGTGTGTTCTAGTGGACCAGTATTTTGTAAAATACAATCACATTTTGGTTATAATACATTATATATACATTAGTACTATTTATAAACACGTTTTTAAATTTCAGTTATTTTACTTAGAACAGTAAATAAAGGAGTATAGAAAACAATTATCTCTTCTACTAGCTATAAACTTTGTACTCATTTGCGGCTTGTCGTAATTTGTTAAGCCTTAATCAAAACAATTTTTTGGGGTTTTATATATCCATTTTGAAATAAAAAAAAACATAAATTACTATGTAAATACCACTGAATTGCACTATAATTTATCAGATTTAGTAGCTAAGCCTTATTTGGGTCTAAAAAAATATAATTGTTTGAGCTTAATAATATCTTACCTTACCACTTGGAATCTACCATGAAAAGAAATGGTTCCCCCGTAAATATTTTGCAGAGGCTCAGACAACCACATGGGGGACATTTTGAACTTTCAATTAGTTATTCACATGTCATAGACAGGAGTAGGTGTACATAAGCGTTTCCAAAAATGAAAAGAGGTGGGCAGGGCCATTGTGTGTTTGATTCACTAAATCTAGCAATATCTTAGCAAACAGAAAAGATGGAAGGTTCTTATTTTGTACTCTAGCTCGCCAATATTGATAATTTGTGTTTCTAAATTATAAGAAATTATAGATTTTTGTATTTGGACATCATAAACATCTAATCTGAACTAATGCTGCATTCAACATACTACATGACACACAAAAATTAATATTTAGGATGTGTTTTTAATATTTACTTTTAAATTAAGAAATTAACTAATGTATAACACTAAAATTTGAATTATAATCTACAATTTGATACCAAACTTATTGATATGCATTCATAAAATACTAGTTCAATAAAATTTTGAATGTAAGTCTACAAATGTGATGACATGGCCTTTGACCCATGAATTCAGGAAGACCTATCAGACCTGTCTTGGTAGGGTTAAATGAGTGATTTGTAAGGATAAGGGGAATTCTGTGTGATTTATCATTGGGGCAAGCACATATGGTGAATTTAGTGTGTTGATGTTAAAATTGTTGTTGAGGTAGTTCTGTTCCTTTGTGAAATCAGTCATTTCATCAGTTTTAAAATGCAGTGGTTCTAAATGTATGTCTTGAAGTGTCTTTATTGATGCTTGAAAACTATGAACTCTTGTTTGAAAATAAGAAAGTCATTTAAACAATGGTTGATAAGTTTGGATATAATAGAGTATTAAAGTCCCTCCTTGCTTCTAGTGAAAATAACAGTAACATTGTTAATAAATTTGATGGAGAAATCAAGAAGTTATGGATAAAAGAATGTGTATTTGTTCATCTCCCCCAAATCAACCCCTTGTAACTGTTTATATGTGATGGGAGCCCATGAAACTCAAAAGCATCTAAAATCAGCTACTTGTAGTATATCAGTGGAGGGTATAGGAAATTTCTTTTGATGAAGAAATACTTGAATTCATTTATTTCATCATTATGTGCTATAATAGTACAAGAACTCTATATCATTAGTAAAAATATAGTTCAGAAATGCTACTCACCTTCCAAAAGAACTGAGAGCTCTTACCTCATGCCAACACCTAAAAGGTTTTTGTGCATGCACCAATCCTTGAACGAGACTCCCATCCCTGCATGTATTAATATATACTGTGCCACCTTATGATGCCATAAGCATTAGATTATAAACCCACCACCAATATGAAAGTGATGCAGCCTCCATACACATTAGTTCCTTTGAGTACATTGTGTGTTACCACTAGCTCATTCTTTCTTTGGCACTGTTTGGCTTCATATATTTTTTGAAAAGAAATATAGAACTTTTGCACTTATTATTTGAAAGTTATATTTGTCATTTGTAGTTTAATTTGTCTTACTTTTATTTTCTTGATTTGAGAAAGGTACCAAATTTTATTAATTTAAGTTAGATCTTCTGATTTGAATTATATTTATTTTATTTCCTAACTATATCAAATCACAAAATTTTAGGATTCTGTGATATGGTTTCTTTGTCAGTACTATTCCCCATCACTACTAATCCAGTATTCAGGTTTCATTACTTCATCTACAGTTTTGTCATTATTACAGTGGCCAAGGTGTATGTACCATGGACATATCAGACCAACTTGGATTGGCTTGATTATGAACTTGTGCATCCATGTTACTGTTCTCAGGTGGCTAGTTCCATTCTAGTCTCAGATCCAGGATTTTTGACCTCCTGCTTGTTTTGCTTCAGCTGAGCCTGCCTCATCCTTTGATGATTCTCACATACTGTTTTCATCAACTGCTTTTGCTTCTTGTTCTTCCTCCCTTCCTGTCATTTGATGAGTTGTTTTCACTGGTCTGTGACATTTTTTCTCTTTTGCCAGTTGTTGTTTTGCTGAATCTCGGGTTTCCTTGCTGCACAAGCCTCCTCCTGGCCATCTTCTCTTTTCCCCTTACCTTACACTCATATTAAGGCAATACCTTTTTGTCTTGACTTCATGCCAAACTCCATCTGCCTCATACTCACAGGCCTCAAGAATCTTATTCTATGGTGTTTCATTGTTATTATTATTCTTTCCATGAGTTTGAGTCCTTTGAATCTCTTCTACTAGCTTGGGTATCTGCTCCTCCTCATTCATTGCCTCTTTCAGCCTTTATTCTGCTCTTGCTCAGCTTCTCTGTTCACACTTCACCTTCTTTCTGAAGCTTTGATTTGTCAACCATGAAACTTTCACTGGGGTAAAATTGCACCGACTTGTTCTTCACATTTGCCTGAATTTCTAAAATATTCTGCGATATCCCACTTAACTAAACAGATTTGGGCTTATGTAATTTGACCAGCCTTGTAATCACCATTCAACCATGAAATTTGACAAGCATTTAATAAACATTACAGGTCTGTTCTACACAAAAAAAATCAGATTTTGTAATAAAATATTTCAAGTAAAAATGTTTCTGTGAATTTCCAAAGCTCTTTTTTTTAAATTATAATAAATAATTAAAAACAGCATTTTATATTTATACAATAAAAACTTTATTGAAGCCGTACGGCTTCCACTTTAAAATATCTCTCTACGAGTACATGTACTTGTATATCATACTAAATGAATTTAAAAAGTTTAAGATCAGATATAGTATTTTGTGTGTTATTTTCTCTACCCTAACAGTAGCTATATCATAAATGTACAGTGATATGAAATTTGGAAAATTCTGAAATAATATGAACTATACCTTTTTTCTTCTTTCAATGAATTGTTTATCACCATATCTTCAATTTCATTATCTTCAGAATTTGAAATTTTTATTTCTTTATATATATAATCAAATTTTGTAGTTTTATTTCCTAGCTAGTTTGATGCTTAGTTTTGTTCGTGCTTTAAGAGTAGAGTGGCATATCATATTAGCAGGTGTAAATACACTTACATATGCACACATGGAGATCTAAACTCATGCACTTGTAATTACCAAAGCCTAATTTTATTTTCTCTAAATCTTTGTCAACAGAAAAATTAATTTTTCTTTCAAATATGCATTTTAATATGTAAATAGTACATAAATTACTAAATTAGAATGTCCAAAAAAAAAAGCTATAATTTAATTGGATTTCTTACTAAGCTATCTAATATAAGAAAAATCATTAAGCTCTATCAGCATCAATTTGTAGAATAACATATACCCAAAGAAATCATTTACTAGTCAAACTTCTGTTAGCACCAATTTCAGAAAAGGCTGTTGAATGCTTGAAGTTGAAATTAATCTTTTTCTTGGTTTATAAGCATGTACTTCAATAACTAAGAGCACGAAGTTTTGAAAACTGCCTTGAAAGTTAAGTATAGATGAGTGGGGCTTCTGCTGCGGGTTTAAAAATTTACTTATTTTTTCACTGCAGGAGATATTAGCATGTTGAACTTGTACATTCAACCTTGTAATTGTTTATAGATTTGTGTCTAGGATATGTCAAAGTGTAATTGTTATAATATTGAAATCATACAGTCTAAAAGAAGAGAAATCTGAACACAAAGTCACATGGTACACATAATTGAAAATTAATTATTTTATTTTGATATTAAGGAATTAAAACAGATAATATAAAAATTTGAATTATAAACTAGACTGATGCTAATTTTATTGATAAACATTGTTAATATATTTAATAAAATTTTGAATGTAAGTGAGAAACTTGTGACTTGTGCAGAAGAGTCGGGCCTTTATTTATAGAGCATTTGCTTAGTTAGAATGCCACAGTTTTTAAAAAGTAAGTACCTCTCAGTTTTACTCAGGGACTCCCGTGTGACACCCTCCTTCATGATGGGGTTTTTGGGAGAGTTCCTTATCCATTGGAAAATCAAACTAAGGTAACTCTATTCTCTACTTACTTTGATTTTTCACTTTGCTTGGTCCAAGCAGTCTCTACAGGTTCCTCAACCCTGGAAGTCTCATTGGATCATTCCCTCAACTTTTTCTCATCCTTTCAGTACTGTCCAACATCCCCCTTCTTGAAGAGTTGGGCATTGCAGATCACAGAAATGACACGATTCTGAAGCCATCCATTGGTTTCAGTCTAGAGGAACTCCATTCTCCCACTTTTCCAACCTGCAACCTCTCTTTGGAGAAAACTTTCAGGCCATATAGTTCAAAGTTAGCATGGGTCCTGGAAGTGCTTAAAAAGTTTTAGAATATAACCTAGTGAATTCCAGGGCCTAGAAGTTTTTGAAAATGGTTAACTTTTCATTTAGATGTTTGAGAGGTCCTGCAATTTAGGTATAAACCATCATGATGTCTATGTCTAACAGACGATATGTTCATATCATTTGGTGTATTCCTAATTTTGTTCTTTGTACTCCATGCAGTAAAAATAAACATGAATAAAGAAGGAAAAGGTGTACTTTGTATGCAAGAAATGAGTAAATGAATGCTGCCATTTAATAAATCAGGTTAAAGACGTCTGCATAATGTTAGGACTGAAACATACAGTACCAACAGGAATCAAGTTCTCTTTATTAGCAAATGTTTTTAGAAAAACACATTAAGAATCAGTGAACAAATAGCAAATGTAAACATGTGAGTACACTGGTTTGTGTAATTCAAGAACGAATGGTATACATGGTTACATATATGCAGTCCCATTTGTAAGTCCCAGGCATTGAAAAAATCTTATTCTAGAGTAGACAAATGCATATATAAATACTCACAAACTATTGTGTCTAATCTATTGTCTTTCTCCACAAGATTTTAATAAGTCTCAGGTGGTTAGAAACGACAAACTTTGGTTATTGATATATTTTACTTTTTATGAAATAAAAATAGTAATATTTAATAAGTAGCGGAATAACATTTAGATTCTAACTAATAAATCACCAATCTGTTAGATTCCATATTTAATGTTTAAATCAAGCCAGGAAAAATATTTTTTTTTACTGTTATTGTAAACTTTTACGATGAACAAAAATTCCCAGTGTAGTAATAGTAAAGAATTTACACACTGTACTGTTATAATTTCATAACTTTTTCTTTATTATTAGTTTCATTTACAGTAATATAATCATTTTTAAACATGCAGTACAGTAGTTAAATTAATGATGCTGAAAGTAACTTTACACAAAACATACACACAACAATGACATTTCACAATTTATATCATACTTTTAAAAACACATGGTGTCTCACATCTGGTATGACCACATTCTGATGGGCATGCCTACATACAATAGTCACTTACCATTATCCATGAGGAAGGGAACTTCATTTTTCGAAATTTCTCTGGTTAGTGAGTTTCTTTTTCGATACTGAAAGGTATGTAGTTCTCGGACTGATTCTTAAAATTTGACTGTGGCTCTACTCCCAGTCAAACATGTTTTTTTTTGTTCTTTGGGCCCACAGCAGCTAATTTCAAAACATTAACCAAAGTTTTAGGTGTCCATTGCCATGGAAAACACTTAATCTTGTTTTTCTTACTGATCAAAAATGCTTACTTTATATAAAGTACTATTAACTAGCTGGAGTATCCATCCCTTGGACTATGTAATTGTAAAAAATGCCCATAAAAATTGCAAAACACAAAATGTAAAACTGCAAGTTTGCAATTATCTCCACATGAACCCAACAAACCTTCATGTCAAATTTGGTGAAGATACATCCACAGAAGGAGAAGTAGTGTTACAAAAATGACCATAAAAACAGCAAAATGCAAAACTGAAAATTTTTATGTACTCCTACATGGACCTAATGAGCATCTGTAGCAATTTTGGTGAAAATCTATCCATAACCTGAAAAGTAGTTACAGACAGTACTATTATATTTATATAGATATGTCAAGTTATTGTTCGGACACTTGGGAACTTATCAGGCTTCTTCTGAATTGATAACCTCACAAGAATTAAGCAGTAGAAATACCAGAATGGTTTCCTATGCTAATTTATTAGCACCTAAATGTAAAAAATAATCTTTTTTAACCATTTTTGAACAATTTAAATGTTATCTATAAAATAATCTATATTTAGAAACCTTTAGATAAATGTCAATCACCTCAGATTGAAAAAAAATTAGGGTCAATTAAGAGACTCGTTGAACCACCATGTAAAATTAATTGGATTAGAATGACTTATACATCCTAGAAACTAAAAATTTTTGTATGAAAATACATTCTGTGTTCACAGGCAATGTTCAAACAATGATCAGTCATTCAATGCCTGAATCATCACTTGACACCAGCTGGTCTTCAGTTACAGAATGATTTGATCCATTTTCACAGTCTTGACCACAGTGCAAGCCAGTTTACTGCTTTTGGAACAGACATGACATGTGGAACTAACACACTGAAGCACTGCCTTTGTTGATTCAGGATTGTCTTGCCAATAAAAAAAATAAAAACTGATTCATCAACAGTCCATCCATTTCCAACTGGGTCCTGGTTTTTGATCCAAACATTGCTAGATAAAGTTTAATGACATCATTTTCATAATAAATGCAGACTGTTGTGTCAGATTATGTTGTTGTTGGGCTTATGATTCTTCTACAGTAGGTATCTGTGACTTGTTAGCAGTTAATTCAATGATGAATAAACAGCACACACTTATGTTTCTGTGGTTGCACTCCCATCCTAAATAACATAGGAACTACAAATTCAGGGCTTTCCCAGTTCTCAATGTGTTAACGTCTGTGTCAGGTGACTTGAAGATTAGGTTTGTGGAACCATGCTGGGAGGCATGTAATGCACGTAGCAACAATTGGCTATCAGCTACTTCATGGCTGCAATTAAGTTTAGATATTGACAATGAGGATATGTAATTTCTTTCAACCCCAGTAGCTTGAAGGAGCTTACATTATTCTCCATAGGTTACATAAAGCAGCTTGTTACCCACTTTTCTCATATAAACTGGCTTTTGCCATTCTTTCATTCAAAAATTGATCAACTCTTTTTTGAACTGTCAACTTCTGAGTGCCTTTTTAAACTGATGATCAACTTTCTGGTCAACTAACTTTATTTTAGTTTGTAGTGACACTGTTGTTGTTGTTGCACAATGGTCATGTTCAGACAATTGATTGATATATCTGGATAAGTATCAACAATTCAGTCAACTCTCGAAGATACTTCAGTTCTATGAAGGATTATATCAAGCACTGATTGAGCAAGTTGACTGTAAATTATGATAGTGGAGTCTACTTTGGTGGTTTGTAATACTGTCATGGCATCAAAAGTCCACTGATTTTGCAGACTTTTCAAATTCATTCAACAGTGCAGATTTAACTGTTTTAACTAGGTTTCCTTCTGGTGTAGCTTTTGACAGATTGAATGATTCAAGTGAAAATGACAACAGTTTTTGCAAAGGTATTTCTCTGGTTTGGCCAATAACAAGAAATTGACCAAATAATTCTCTTGTTGATTTTAGAACAGAAATTGTCTCAGATTTACTTGACTTCTTTGATTCCATTGATACAAAAGTCTTATGGTTGATCTGCTTTATTGGAGTATAAAAATCATTTCTACCTCTTATGTCTAAATGCTTACTTACAAAGAATTGAATTGCTTCCTTTCCTTTATCTTCTGCATGTAGTAACTCTTGGAAAACTTCTCTTGTTGAAGCTATTCCTGATGCAAGGAAGCACAATTGGTCTTGATTATCAAAAAGATTTATCCAATTTTGTATACATTTTTGAATTTCATTAACTGCAATCTCATCATCAGTAATATGCTTTTGTTTTGCATCTTTTGGCATGGTGTTGTAATCAGTTTTAGTTTTGACTTCTCATGACATTTCTCTACTCAATCACATGTACTCTCCATGATCAGCATGGAGGACCATTCACTTCAACACAACACCTCTATTTAGTGTGATTCCCACAATTCCACCATGTGCTTTTGTATCTTGATTTGCTGGAACTACAATTGTCTAATGTGTGGAATACATTCAAATGAATTACCTGTAGATCTTTGAGTTGCATATTAGTATCAAGATGGCTATCAGGGAGCATTAACATATTGAGTAAATAAGCAGTTAGATATCTGGTATAGTTGGTTCTGTCATAAGCAGCATACTATGGCATCATATTAAGTAAACATGACACATGTAAAGTCCCAGTTTGCTTCTCTTGATGAATGAATAAACTGAAGTAACAAACAAACCATGTTTATATAAGTTAATCAAAACTGGCCTTTTTGTCCCAATGACAAGTGAAACTTTCGCAAATGATTTTCTGTCAAAACAAAGATATCAGATGTAAGCAAAGTTTCCAAAGAGGTTCAAGAAAGATCATCCTTTAATTTATCAACAGAGATGGCCAATAAATTTTCAACAGTATTTTCTTGTTCACCATTCCATTTCAAAAATGCAGCCAAATACAATCTGTGAAATGCTTCCCGCACCAGTTTATTCACCCTCACACCCCTGTTGTAATGGCATCCTTCTAAGGCTGCATCAGCTGAACCAGTTGCCAAAAAACTCTGACTCTATCAATATGTCCCACAAACCTGCACTGCCAAAACAATGTCCTGTGACTGACAACAAATTTATGATAATATGAAATGCTCCCATTTGCAAAACAATTCTTTGGAGTGTAGGGTGTAGTGGTGAGTAATATATTTCAAATGCTTTTGCCTACATTGCTTCATCAGAAACCACAAGTAAATTTGGCATATGGCTGTCAGTTCCATCACTGGCACCATAAAGCATATTGACAGTCTTGGTTGATTGTTTCATCAGTATGTAAACAGCATTCAATTCAGTAGATGGTGTTTCTATCTCTGAAAGGTAGCCCATTTTATGTGGTAATTGAATGGCACATTCACATCTCAAAACTGAATTGAAACCACACCATCCAGACATATTTTGTGGGATTGATAAATGAGCATTAAGGCCTGATAGAAACCAAACAAAATTGTTGTTATGAGTTTGTTGCTGCAACACTGGTTGTTTATCTGTAAGGATTTCCATTGATTTTTCAACTTGAGGAGGACCATAAAGTTTATTGCCATAGGTGTATTCTTCATGGATCATCTGTGGTGTGTGTTGAACTGATATTTTGTGGGAGGAAACCTCAATTTGTAACCCTAGGTGCTTCAGCATGAGAAGTAACAGATGACTGTGTAACAATTTTTGTTGTGCAGTGTGTTGTATTCTTTCCTGAAGGTGGTTCCTGAAAGTCGTTGTTGTCTCACACAAAAGAAACAGGAACATTAGAAGAAATATTGGTAAGTATGATTGCTACCAAATTTTGATGCTTTGAGAAAATATAGTGACCTAAGTGATTTAGAGTGGAAATAAGTACCATGCTTCCAGTTAAATGGTGAACAGAAGCTGCCAATGCTACATGCTTAGGGATTTTTATTCTACCATGACAACTGCAATTTACTATATCTTGACTTGTAGCAAGGATTTATGCTGATGCTGCTTTTGAAACCTGTCCTGCTGTCCTTGTTTGTGGGACCTAATGCAGATGACAGAAAATTCCTGTTCAGTCCACGTGCTTCTCCAGAGTTTTCGTCTATGCAGAATTCTCTCCTTCTATTCTTCTGAGGAAGAAACAAGAGTACCCTTGCTTTCACAGTCCCAAGCCACTTGGTAGGTTTATAGAAAGTTTCCCTTCAGATCAGTGTAATCCCACTAGTATGAGACTGAGTGGATGCACCCCTTGGTTGGAAGGTCTGAGATGTTTACCTAGAAGTGTAGTATATATATATATATACACATATAGATCAATCCCTACACTCACAACAAGCCCATTCTCAGTGGTTAGGTCTTGAATTTGCCTCTGCATTTAGGTCTGAGAAGTTTCTCCCTGCTCCATTTATTCTACATAATACATATTTCATGTAGGTATTTCTCATGTATTGTATGGCCTGACTTACTGTACTAGCCGTACTACTCATCTATGTTTGAGATATAATGGCCAATTGAGCTATCTTACATTACACCTTATTTGAAACTTTAGCTCCCAGTTCTGTGAAAAAGTAACATTTCTGAAATTAACATTGTCCTTACTTGAAAATATATTTCACATAGATACCTCACAATAGAAACCATCCCCCCTCCCACCTCATTCATGATGTATTTATTTTAACTTGTCAAGAATGACTGACTTCAAAACACCTCATGAAATACTCTAGTCAGACCACAATTTTTGTTTTATTAAACTATTTTTCAAATGTCTCGTATTATTTTCGGCAGAAAATGCAAAGAACCATTGTTTAATGAAGGATTGAAACTACTGATCAACAAGTACAAGAGTTCTTAAAACGTCATGGTATTGTCAAAGAATTAACAGAATATAGCAGCCATTAGCACTAAACCCTTTTATCATTAATATAATCTAAACTTTTGAAACTGTGATATTGTGATTAAGCTCAAAGACAGATATTCTGATTGGACCACTTTCTCAGCAAAGAATCTTTACACTAGAAGATTATCACTTTTCTTATTTAATAAAAGTAAGGACATTAATCATAAGTAAAATGACATTGTACTGTTTTTACACTTGTATATTAGAATCACTTTTAACTTTAAAGTTATAAACTTTTCATCTCCAAACACAAGTATTACAAATAAATTATATTTTAATGTTTACTACTCACAACTTATTAGATACAATAGGATCTGTCCAATATTACAAGTCTTACAGGATAGAAACTCAAATTCATTTTTTCACAAATGAGGTTTTTCCTGTTGCATTTCAAATACAAAATTCATTCAATTTTATAAAACATTCAACATTATTCTTGCTGCTGATTATGGGGTTAGAAGTTATGCAAAGCATCATAACTTGAAAAATCTCTAAGGGACTAGATAAAGAAAGTAATGTTAAAAATATAATTGGCCTAGTACTAATGCCGAATGACAAGTACAGTTAATTATTATCATGCTTTGCCAGCTGGAAAAAGACGTTATCACCATAACTGTTGTTGTTAATAACATTTAGTATTTGTAAATGTTAATCTTTATTTAACTGTAGCATTGAATACATAAATACAATCCACATTTTCAAACCTGTCTTTATAGTATGTTCTAATGTAAAGAATTAATAAAAATTGTCAATATATTTTTCCTTTTCAAAACTGACATTTAACTTATAATTTTTATGGTATTGTTTTGGATTACAAATTTCAATATGCAGTAACATAAAATGTATCCATTATTGCTTTCTACATAAAAGAGTTTGCTAGGTACATAAAGCATTAAATCTTGATTTTAAGTTATTTTTTACAGGAAAAAATAAATTGAAAGATGAAGAAAATTCACTGTAGTGATGTTGAGTTAAAATCTTGAAACATATGAACTCTTTGAACATTGTTGCATGTATAGGTGAATGAAATCATTTCTGAAATGGTTCTGGAACAATTTCACATGCAGTCAACATTGGTAGGAGTGGCTCAAGCTGTAGTAGATAAAGTTGTGCGTATTCATCATGACCGATTCGTCAGTGGAGGAGAAGAGGCTCGTCGTTGCGAGCGTCGTAATGACATGACCCTTTTGGTATGATTTTTTTGTTAAAAGTAGATTTAATTCCATTATTGTAAACAGGTAATTATTTACTGTGCTTGTTATTTTCATGGTTAAAAAATAATCTTTAAGCTTATGCTTAAAAACAAATGCAGATGGATGATGCATAATCAGTGTATTTATGGCTGTAAAATAGTTCAAATTTATACTTGATAAAAGTAAGGACAGTTTTGCTTTTTTGAATTTTATGAGACATTTTTGTTTATTACAAATATTGGTTGATTCACAATCTGAGGGTCGTGGGTTCGAATCCCCATCTCACCAACCATGCTCGCCCTTTCAGCCATGGGGAGATTATAATGTGACAGTCAATCCCACTATTTGTTGGTAAAAGAGTAGCCCAAATGTTGGCGGTGGGTGGTGATGACTAGCTGCCATCCCTCCAGTTTTTCACTGCTAAATTAGGGACAGCTAGTGCAGATAGCCCTTGTGTAAATAACAAATATATATGTATATATTCTCCCACTATTATACATTAATCTCAGAAATACATAGATTATGTAAACTATGAAAATCAGGCTTCAAAAAATCTAACAGGAACGATAACACAAACAGTAACAACCAGGGCCAGATTAACTTTGATGGCCCAAGTATTGTAGATAGAGCAGTTAACAAATTTACTGATGTGGCAATAATAGATCAAGGTATCACATTGAAACCAAGTTATGATAAAATTAAAAAGGAATATTTAATGTTACTATATATTCCAGGTTTAACTACTGATTTATTTAAAAAGTTTTAAAAACAACAAATGTTTTGCTCTATATTTAAACCAATAAAACAAATAAAGATAAAACAAATTTTAGGCAATAGTGAAGATGATGTACAATTAATGAATAAATTTGGAATTTATAAAATTGAATGTGAATGTGGAAGTATCTATATTGTACAAACGAAACATAATTTAAAATATTGTATAGCTGAACATGAGATGTATAAAAAAGGAAAAAAAGGAAAATTTGGCTATAGCAGAACATGTAAGTAAAACCCAAAATAACATATTATGAAAAAAAAACAATTTTATTAGCTCAACCTAAAGGTATTACAGCAACTAATACTCGAGAATTGCTGGAAATAATGAAATTTAAAAAGAATTATAAATTATTAACTGGAGATGAAGATCCAGTGAATATCTTTCTAAGAATGTGGCGAGATCTGTTATGATATTTATGCACAAATGCAAAATTACAGACAGGTCACATGATATTTAAGAAAGTATAAAATGTGAAATTTATCTCTCGCAACTTCACTCCTGAAGATGATGTGTGACACGTTGAAACATGTAGAGTCCTTATTTTGAAATGATTTTAATTGTGTATTGATTTTAACATTATATATTTATTATTTTAACATTATACGCAAGTGCTGATATATATAAATATATATCAGGATTCCCTTTGACTGCAAGGTTCCATTTTATTTGGTGGTCACTACTTTAATTAAATAAAAATTATTTAATGCATTACTACCATTAGTATAAAAAATAAAAGTTAACTATCATTGACAATTGACAGCAAGAAAAAAGAAGACTCAGGTAAGTATGTTATTTCTTGTTTTTCATGTTTATACTTTATTTATTATTATAAAAGTTATTAAAATGTAAAAATAAGGATCACTTTAGGTTAGTTAAGGTTAGATTAGGTAAAATAAATAATATTAACAATATGATAAAATGTTTCATGAGGCATGCATGCGAGCAGCTTGTAGTAGCTCATGGATAATGTAATTCGATAGCATAACGTAATCTCCACGTTCCTCAAGTGATTTACAACTTATAATGGCATGAATAGTAAATAGACAGAGGTCAAAGGGCAATAAAATTTAATTATAAATATATGTATACTGTTACAAGTTTAAAACTACTTAGGAAAAGCTAATGTAGTTTCATGTAGTTACAATTTGAAATGATTATAGTAAGAAAAATAAGATAACTTAGATTTTTTTTGATTTTTTTGGGGGGGGGTTATGAGTTAGGTCAAATTGACCAACTTTGTATAGAGTTAGAGTAGAGTAAATAACAGATAGAATATAAAGTTTTATTGAAAACAAAACATTTGAAATGTATTTAGGAGGTTTTAGAGATTACACAAATCAAATCTGAGATTTTTGATATGAAGATAACATTATTTTAATATTAACATGAAAATCACATTGTTCACAGACTATTCAAAACAAATACTCAATAAATGCATTGACAGAACTTTTTTTTAGTTTATTTAGAATAATTTACTAAAAAATTGATTTTTTTTATGTGAAAGACTTATAATGTTTACTGAAAGACTGTCAAATTTTGAGAAGATATATATATATATATATATACTATAATTAAAATTTAGTTGTATCATGTGGTCTTTAAAATTGACCGAGCCTGTGTTGAGAGAGTTAAATAATGCTCCAAGGAACATAGAATAGTAACAAACAAACAAAAAGTAGACAATTTCCCTTAACTACTACAATTTTTCTAGCTTTTTAACTATGTGGTAAGGACCATTACAAAATCATACAAGCTAGTCGTTATCTTTCCCAAAGCTTGTACTAACAGTGAAATTGCCAATTTTCTGTACAGAGAACAACATTATATAATATGTCATTTAACAGATGAAAACCTTGGCTTTTTGTTGGTTATAGATAATATAGAATTAAACATAAGAGAGAACTATTAACCTGAAAGAGAAGTGACAAGTGGGTGAAGCAAGAGGGTGTCTGATTTTTTGTTTGATGGCTCTGTAACCAAACAACATTGAAAGTTATAGAAATTATGATTTGTCTGAGAAATAACAATTTTATAGTGAGTAATTTATATTGAATTTTGTACTTATTGGAGGGGTGGTGGATATAATAGAGAAGAGGAGATGGCTGGAGAAAATGTGTCACACTAGGGGAAATTCAGGATTTTTTAAAATCTTGCCTTATAAAATTAAGGACTTAAACTTATATACTATTAAAATATGGATTATTAGCTAAGATTGTATGCTATACTAATTGGTATAACATAAACAAAAATAGATTAATAACATTTTGAATGTAAGTCACTAAAACCTTGTGACATGTGCAGTAAAGGATACCCATGGCGATAGGGTTAATGAAAGACAATGGTAAAATAACCATGCTTTATCCTGATCACCAACTGGGCTTCTGTCCCTAAAGTCCCTGTGTTAATCCAGCCCTGGTAACAGCCAAATTACAACCTATAGTGTTAACAATTTTAAGGTTTGTTGTGGGTTTTGAGGTATCTACAGATATAAGACTTGCAGAGTGGTAAGGATATCCTGTTCATCAGATTTAACCTCAATTTGCATGCCTCACCAGTTATGAAAAACAGTAATAATAATAATAATGTAGATATGAGTGCTCAAAGCCCACATCATCTCATATTTATGTCACCTATCGCTGTCTGCAACCAGTTTTGTGAAGATAACTGCTTAGAAAAATTATTAGAGAAATGAAAAAGAGGAAGAAATAGCAGGTTATTAAAACAGAATGGCAAAAGTTAGTTAAACTATAAACAACTAATGAATCATAGATTTTAAAGTTCAAAAGAATGCTACTATACTAAAGTATTCCCAACCAGAGACGTAGCTGGCGATTGGGGTGTTAAAAAGACCACCTCAGTATTATAAAAAGACTAAAAGGTCCACTATCTTCTGATTTTTTAAATAAATAAATACCTTCACATAATTCATTGTAGTGCTGGCTAAACCCCTGTTCTCAACCAGAGTTCTTACTAGAATTACCTCTTCCTCAACACTTAAAAGCTCACAGTTACTTAACATAGCTTAGGTGTAACATATGCAGTGCATATGTATACTAATCAAGTACCAAGGTCAAGTTACTATAACACATAAAAGTAACCAGAGAAATGTATAATGAAATTAAATTGTTTTTATATATGTGATTTCAGGTCTTTGCTACTTGATGAATGGCATCTGCTCAAAATGTCACACAAAATAAACTAGAAAAAGTTTTCATTTTATTCTTTATTACCATTTATTCAAATTTTTCTCCTCATATCTTGCTGAATAACATGCATTCAGTGCTGGACATATTAACTCAAATATGGCCAGAAGAACCACTGTCGAATGTTAGCACAAGTGCATATGACACCTTGGCACCCTCCAACCTTTGTGTTATGCAAAATCTGAAGAATCTTGTGCCTCAAAGCTTTGAGGATTACACAAGCTGAGAACCACTGCTCAGTGGTTGATAACAATGGTACCACACACCTTCCTGTTCTCGTAACTGCTCGTACAAGTGCTAAAGGTTATGTGAACCCATGCTACGATCATTAATCTGATCTAGTCATGTATTAATAACTTTGCTGCGTTGCAAGGAGTGCCCACACTAGTTTTTGGTCCTTTAATTTCTCTTCCAATATCTTTGATAGTATTATATGTGACATCCATCCACTAATACAGTCTCCTATTTAATGACTTGTCATTGTTATGGCAAAAATGGTGTCCACGATGAGAATATTTAATAAAAAACAGGATTTCGTTATTTGGCGAAACAGTCAGTCTGCATTTCCATATTGTGGACCTGGATGATTAAGTCATGCTACCACAATGTTGTCATTTCTTCAGGGGAGCTAAAGCTCATCAATCACGTAAGTGATACATGATTCACTTGAACAGTAAACTTTTCCCTATATGAGTAATGCCAGTAGTGTTTTATGAAGACCACAACTGTAAGCAGTTCTTTCTTCATTACAGAATATTTGCATTCAGGAGCCATGACTCTACGACTAGCATATGTGATTACATGTTCTACTCCATCCTGCAACTGTGATAACACTGCTCTTATTCCACTGTCACTTATGTTTGATCAGGATTTCACCAACAATTATGTTATAGATATGCCGACTCTGGAGCTTATATTGAAGCACAGTTTAAAAAATGAAATGCTTGCTCACATTCCTCACTCCATCTGAAGTGAATCTCTGCCTTAGTAAGAGCTGATACTGGTTAGGTGATCTTGAAGTAGTTGGTACTAAATTGATGGGAAACCAAGAACACTGTTGACTTCTTAATTAGTTGCAAGTTAAGGCTAATCTCTCACCACTGCTATTTTAGCATGATCCATGGAGATACCTATTCTGTAAAGAAGCTAAACTTTTTTGTTTATCAATGCACATTTTCCTAGTTTCAGTTTTAAATCCCTGCCTTTTGTATGGATTGAAATACCATTTTCAGGTTCTCAGCTGCAGACTTGAATAGCTAACCAAACACTAAGACAATGTTGACAAAGACTGGGCACTTCTTCTGTTGCAGCACCTTCAGTGTACACTCCTTTAGACTCTTGAAATAAAAGAAAATTGATAAAATATGTTGCTGCAACTGAACCACTGAGTGTAGTGTATAAAACCTATCTTCTGAAGTTTGCATTCAAGTCAGTTCCAGTAATGGTCAGTTACCAGTATGAATGTTAACAATGGTAAGGTGGTGATGTAAAAAAACCACAACTATTATTGAAAAAAGAAGAAAGATTCAAGTGTTTTCCATATACATATTCCATTGTAAGTGTGGTTACTATACAGAGTTGAGTATGTTATAATAAAATGATTTTCAATATGCAAATCAGTAAGTTGCTTCCCAACAACAGCTGGTGTAAAATTTTTGGTGGAGCAGAATGTATTAAAACTACATCTTGACATTGTTTGGCATTTCATAGGTAGTGTGATGCCACCAAAAATTGGTCAGGGATATTCCTTGTAATTAATGACATTGGATAAGAAAGAAATATGAATCAGTTTGAGGCTCAAGGACTATCCAGAAAGAGACCAGCAACAAATTATAATCCAGTTGTGGTAAGCATAGTGCAGTGTCTTGTCTTGTAACAGGTGAGAATCCATGAACACAAATGTAAGTGGCAAAAGCCATCCACTTATTCTAGGCAGCAGTGTGCAGTATAATTAAGAACAATCTTTATCTTGAAATGTGGCCAATGGGATGTTAGTTCATCAAGATAAGGCTGCCAATCATACTTTCCTTTCATCTGTCACATATTTAAAGCAGATATAAAATGAATATTCATGCTATTCTGTATGAAAACATACAAGTTGTCAACTGCAGTGCCTGTCGACTTTATATGATCGGACCGTTGAAAAGGGAGCTGAGAAATTATCATCTTTGTATACTAAATGGATTATTAAAAGTATATGGGGAAAAATGATGTGTTTTGTATATATATATGTAATGAAACCTATGCTGCAGAACTATTATCAAGATGCATGGTTGTCAGATAGAACAAGTGTGAATGTGGTCACATGGAATTTAAAATGTCAACATGTGAGGCCTCAAAACATTTTACTATATAACCTACTCAACCCTCTGTTTTTGGTTAAGATAATTTGTTGTTATGTGTGTGTAATATGTCTTAGTTAATTCCTTAATGTTTTATTTTTATTCAGGTTCGAAAGTTTAACCAACCCTTTCCTAATCCACTGGGTAGTCCTTTACGACCAGTAAGCCCATTGATGGGATTGCATTCTCCATCAGACATTAGTCAGTTTAAGACTGGTCTGTCCGTTAATGTGAACCCAACAGTTGAAACGTCTGTGTATTCTGTTTATTCAGAAGCAGCCAGTGCTACTGTTACTTACTCGACTCATACTGAAACAAGTAGCTCTGAGTCATCAAGTCCATTTCAGTCATCTAAACATTCTTTGCCATTGGACAGTGATGGCAGACTATTACCATATGTTGACTTTTCTAGTTATTTTCAACTAGTTGAAGAGGCAAAATTGCAAGGACATCTCTCAGAAGACTTCATTCCATAGCACTTGTGCATTAAGAGTTAATGTGACACTACCTAAAAGCTAAACTTGCTCAGTTAGAATAAAAAAACAAAAAACAGTGAAGTAGGCTTTTGTTGTTGTTATATGTTGTATTGAGGAGATAGCACTTACATTGAGAAGGTTTTTAAGAATATGAGAAAATTGGCAATGACTTGATTAAAATATCTATGTAACAACTAGGTCACATATTATTTGCCATATCATCATGATATTTTGTGTATAAATTATTGTTTTACAAGCCAGCTCCTTTCATCTTACAGAAATTGGTGTCAGTTTATAATGTGAAACTTTAATAATTTGAAAAGAAAAACTTGATTATAAAAATCTGGAGGATGACTTTCACTCAAGAAATGTGTAAATGTTAAGAACAGTTTCTGAAATTTATTCATTAATGAGAGTACAGTACCTAATCATTGATGAATTTATGGTTCTTTCTTACTTAAGCATATTAGTCTGAAATCAACAAGAAACTATAGAAAGAGTCACTGAAGAGTGATGAAAATATAGGTGATTAAATATGACAGTTTTATATATAAAAAACAGCACAATTTTACATGAATTTTGTTTAGAATAACACCCATTTAACTTTCATAGCAAAAAAGAGTTTAAAGGTTAGAATGTGAGTGACAAGCATTCAGCAAATATACTGTGAACAGGTTTTACTTTAAATTGAAATTTATTCACTGTAAGCCTTTGTATACTTTACTGTAGTCATTATAAGGCTAAACTGAATACAGATTTAAAGTAAGTACAATTTTAATAATTGGAAGAGTAAAGCAAGTATATATGTTATTTTCAAAAAATCTGTAACAAGCAACAGTGAGCATCATGAATAAATTATAGAAAGCATAACAATTGAATTAAATATGAAAAATAAAACCAATAGAAAAATGAAAACTGTTACATTAATATTATAAAGAAATGGCATTTTAAGAAGAGTATATATATGTACATAAAATGTTTGTTGGGTATACAAGACTGTTTAGTTTAATAGTTATTATTTACTTTATATGGTGGTTTGGTATTTAATGATTATTCACTTTTCATAAGAGAGTCAAAAGTAATTATTTTAATAGTGTTAGTTGTGACAAATTTTGTTACATAACTGTATGAATCACACCTTGTGTTTGCAATTACATTGTTTTCTAGGCTTTACTAATATTGTTGATGTCACGTTACTTGAATCTTCGGTGTTTTTCTTGTTACCTTAACTGAGTATTATTAAATTATAGCATCGCTCACATAGTTTGTATAAAATTCCAGGCTATAGTGAACATATAAATATAGGCAACCAAGTGAACACAAAAAAAAGTGAAGTGAAAATAAAAGTTCAGTCAGAAAAAAGTTAGAAAAATGTTAGCCAGCTTTTGAGCAATTAGCCATAACAGGCGATATTTTAAATTGAGATTCACAGTTTAATAGAGATAAGGAGAATAAGTTGTCTTGTCAAAGGGTGTTCTGAAGTAATTGAATCTGTCTGTGTGGACTTTGTCAAAAAGAAGGCAGTTATTTATAGTTCAGAATACAACTGCAGTAACCCATGGAGTAATGTAAGTGAATTATTCACTGATACTATTGTGATAAGAGTAGAGAGAAATAATTCGTCATGTCAATTGGATTCTAATGTAGTTGAATCAGCCTGACAAGAAAAGAGAATTGTTTAGAGTTTTAGATAAAATTGTGATTTCCTATAGTGTAAAAATATTTAGTATATACATTTGAATTGTTTTGAATACATATTATTTTAAAATAAGTGGATTGTGTGCTGTGTGTTTATTGTCCAAATTTACCACCAAAAAATCACATACACCTACTGTAGAAGAATTCCAATCTTACATACTTAAAACTCTTACATTTGGTGAGCCAGCCAGGATGATACAGTGGTAAACAGTGATGAAAGAAGACATGAACGACAGCAGAAGTAGGCCTATATACACACACAACTGTAGTGGTAGCAAAAATAGTATAGAGATCACAATCACTCTATATACCATGTCAATAGGTTTGATGAAAGGATAGAAAAAGGTTTGTGTCTTGGGTTAAAAGACAATGAACTACAAGAGTTTATTAAACAATAACTAGAAAGAGAAGAGCATATGCAGAGAAGAGAGGAAGAAAGATTAAAAGAAGAAAATTAAAGACTGGAAATAGAATAAGAACACAAATTGAGATTGCCAAGCTCACCCAATAGAAAGATGAAGGATTCAAGAATGACAATGGGGTCGGAGCCAGCTGAACCAAGCTGCACAAATTTTATGAACAGAAAGATGACATGGATGCTTTCTTGTAGAGATATGAAATATTTGCCCAAAGTCAAAACTAGGGCAAAGGTGACTGGGCAGTCTGTCTCAGCCCCCCATCTCACAAGTATATGCAGGCATGACATCCGAAGATGCCATAAATTATGACAATTTAAAAATGGCCTTGCTGAAATGATATAAACTTACTGAGGTCATAAGTTCAGAGAAGTCAAACCTGACACTGGAGAAACTGTATTTAAGTTTCTGGCATGTCTATGGTGATACTTCACTAGATGGACTGACATGGCCAAGTGTGAAAATAGTTTTGAGGGACTGGCAGATCTACTAATACATGAACAGTTCATGATCAAGAGCTCAACTGACGTATCACTGTTCCTAAAGGAAAGAGCACCCAAAAATGTGGAGAAGATGATCAAGCTGGCAGAACAATATATGGAAGCCCATGGAGAGAGAATAACGGGTAAGTCTCAAAATCTCCAGTTAATGTCGAAACCGGTGATGGCTGACCAGGAACAGAAGTCTACCAAAGGCGACAGTAGGCTAATACAGTGTTCTCAACCTTTTCAGCCCAACGGCATACTAAATATAGCTTTAAATATTATGGCACACCAAAAAATATAGTAATACAAATATTTATTTAGAATTTTTGATTATACATGTATTATTCGTCATAATAGGTGGGATATTTGGGCCTGCTTTGCTGCACATAGATGCATGATTCGAGGCTCGATAGTGCTTATGGCCACTCAAAGCTCTTGATTGACTGATCTCAAACGTTCTCTTTTGTTGTTCTTTATGACAGTTAATGTTGAAAATGCCAATTCATTCGGATATGTAGAACAAAAAGGTAGTAGATCTTGTATTGCTTGAGAACCAATAGCAGGGTATTGCCTCCCCACAAGCAACCAGAACTTCCCCAGTGTCATTTCAGAAAATTAAATTTTTAAGTTTCTGTCTGTACTTGTTTCTGCCAATTTTGTCTGTTTTTGTATTCTTAACTTTTCAGCAATTTCACATGATGATTTTGAAAATAGGTTTCTGATCCAGTCAAAATTACTGACAGCTAGTGATGGAAAATAATGTTTCAAGCTTGCCTGAAATTGTATAACCAATAATATAAAGTTAGATAAAATTACTCAGGAAAAGTAGAAATACATGGCACAACATAGTCAGTGTCATGGCACATTGGTTGAGAAACACTGGGATAACAGACAAATTGGAGAAGAGATACTGTATTTGTTATAAACAAAGGGCACATTGCAAAGAAGTGCAAGTCCATCACCAACAAACAACAGTGGAACTCTCAACTTAAAGCAACTGGGGCTATTTACAAAGATAGCACTGGTAAGAAACAAGAAAAGATCAACTGTCACCATGGATGCTGCTGTCAGAAGAAATGTAACCAAGAAAAAACTTCAGATTCAGCACAAGAAGGAAGTGCCATTTTCATGATTGATCAGTGCAGGACTAATGGTCAGCTCAAGTTAGCTAATGGATCAACAGTACCAGTGGTGATTGGAGAATGTGACACACATCGAGAGATCCCAACAAATCACAACATGCTGGTGGTTGAAAACTATGTCATGGACAAGAAAGGGAGTGTCCTGTGAGACACTGAGTGCAGAAGTGAGAACCAGTCTAGTATCTTATGATCAGATGACGGGCAAGGTACATCTGTGTGTGCTGATTGATGGGACAGTGAGAAAGTTTCACATAGCAAGAATAAAGGTGGATACTCCATATTATGTAGGAGACCTTGAGGCCATATGTATGAAGGTACCAATATACGACTTGATGATTGGAATTAGCTAGGTAGTTGAAATTTGGAAGAACTAGACAGAAATAAAACTGATGTGGCATCTGCACTCACCACAAGAGCTCAAGGGAAAAGAATAAGCAAGATATCAATCCTTTTAAAGTCTTGAAAAGTGACATCCTGAATGTAGGTTCATGGGAGCTGAAGAAAGGGTAGAAGAAAGACCCTTCACTGCAGAAATTTTGCAATAATGCCCAAGCAAAAGACAAGTGTAATACAAAACAGTGGACTGCAAAAGGAGTATTGAACTGTATATATCAAAGCAGTTTTACTTGTGAAGCTAAACACATCAAAGTCAGTAAGAAATATTCATATAGCAAGGTCAAGGATAGACATTTTGAGGTCAGACAGAAGGTCTCAGTTCTGCTACCCACAGCCAACAACAAACTTACCCAGCAGTGGAAAGGACCTTTTGCAGTACAGGAAGTGGTCAACAGAATGCACTATAAGGTGAAGGGTGTACCATGCCAATCTGTTGAAGAGGTACTTTAAGGGGAAAGAAGATCTAACAGATGCAGCTACGGATGAGGTACGAATGGACATGGCAGGTGTGGCTGTCATAGAAGCAGAAGCTGAAGACAGTGACTTTGTTAGATAAAGACCTACCAGGCCTAAGACCATTGGATTGAGATGAGACATACAAGAACGTCAACGTAAGTTACGAACTGACTGACAAGAAGAAGAAAGAGGTACAGGATCTACTGTGCTAGTATTCAGATAGATCAGGATAAAAAGACCTCAGGAAACACAAGATCAAAATGAAGACAAAGGATCCTGTCAAGGTGAAGCCCTACCGGGGCCCCTACACAAGGAGAGACTAACAAAGGAACTGTAAATGTTGATGTAGACGATATGAGAAGACTTAGGATATGAAATAAAAACAGTCTTTGTATATAGTGTAATGAAATTAATCTTGACAGTTGGATCCTAAAGTAATTTAATCAGCTTGTGTGGACTCTTGACAATTATTTGGTTTTAGAGTTAGATGAAGAAATCAACCACATAAAGCATTCCTTCATTCACACCAACAAATTTCCAGCAGCTGTTCTTGAAAAACTTTTCAACATTCACCACAAAAACTCAACTAACAAACAAAATTGATACTAACAAACCCAACAACAGAACATTACACTGCAGTTTACCTTTTGTCCCTGAAACCAGCTTAAGAATAATCCACACTTGGACAAACTAGCCATTAAACACAAAATTCCTGTCAATGTCAAGTTCTCTGAAAAACCCAGCCCTAAATTAAAATCGTTACTAAACATAAATTATTTAGAATCACACAATACCAACGTCATTTACAAAATAATATGCAATAACTGCCCAGAATTCTACATTGGAGAAACGGGAAGAAAATTGGAAACCAGATTCACAGAACACAATAAAAAACCATCTCATGTTTTCCACCATTGCAATTCAAAAACTATAGTATATCTATTAAAAACACAGTAATTTTAAACAAAGAATCAATCATAAACAAACGAAAAATCAAGGACTCCATCTTAATTGAACAAAACAACCTACTCTAAACCAACACTCTGGGGTGCCAAGATATATCTTCTAAGTTGGGCAATAAAATCTGGTCATGTGACCTCTTTGTTCCATACTGTGTATATATGATGATGACAAAACCTTGTCGAAACATTGTAAACTTGCTGTTATGTTAAACTTATATTAAAGTTTCTCTTCATTACCCATTCAAGCAGTCTCAAAGCGTTATTAGTTTCTAAGTGGGTTCTTCGTCATCGAATTTCAACACTACTACCTGTCATATGCCTGCTACATATTGAGACATTGTAAGAATAAGTTATACAAGCATCAGTTATGACTTCAAAATTTGGCTTTGTTTTGTTGATGTTAAATTTGTGGTAAGATCTCGTATGCAAGAAGACCAAAAAATGTTCATTTCATTTGAAAAGTAAGAATCAAGATTTCAGTTCACGTAACAAAATTCTAGCAATAAACCAATTCTCACTGATGGATGTACTAATTACAAAGACTGATCAAGACCTCATTACAGAGGTATACGTGAAAGAACACCCACAAACAGATACTTACACTACATTTTAAATTGTTCTTTAATAAATGGCTGAAATCTAACATATGAAAGTTTTTTTAGAGAATAAACTGTGGCATTTGGAACAAGTGTTTGTAGCTAATGGGTACTAAAGTTCACTTGTACAAACAACCAAACCAGTCTAAACTGTATGGTACATCAGAGAAGGAGAAAGATAACTATTGAACAATTCAGTGGAGTCAACTTCTTATTATCATATTCATTTTAATTCTCCCACTTCAAGCAGTGTCTTGTATTTTTGCTTTACTTTATTTTCAGTTTTACAATAGATTCCGATTAAAATACCTTTGAATATTCATTGATAATGGTTTTGATTTTTTTCTTTAGTATGTGGTGTTCATAGCTTCAGTACAGCTTCTTTTATCAGTTGCTAATATCATAATGATGTTGTCTGTCACAAAATTCTTTATTTCTTTTATGTCAACAGGTATTTAATTCTGTCTTATATTTTCCTTTTTGGCTTTCTTTAGTTTATTTAAGTTAAAATCTCAAATTTAGAGCAGTAGTCTGTTTTTATGATTATAGGACAGATTTATTTTATTTTCACCAAAGGTGAAATAGAAAACATGTAGAGGCCTAATACATTCCTTGATTGGCCATACCTTCTGCTGAAGACTGTAGTTTCACCTATTCAAGGCTCATCAGCACAGTTGGGTTATCAAACCAAAGAAATACAGTTAGGCCTCTTATAATGATGCATATATAATACATATGGGGTTATGAGTCCTTTTTTAACTCACTATGTAGCAAACTAAATTAAATTAAGTGTATGAATGACATTAGGCACTGCACCTAATTTATTATTTGATATTATACAGCGGACCAACTGTTTAATGATTATATTATAGATTTCTTTTCACCAAGGGTAAAATAAAAATATGTTATATAACAAATATAACCTGCAAAGTGGAAATATAATCTGTGAATATTGAATGATAAATTAGGTGCAATGTCATAATATTACTCACACACCTAAATTAATCTAGGTCACTATATAAGTGAGTTAAAAAGAACCTAAACCCAATAAGTAATCTGGTTTGTTAGATCATGAGCAATCTGTTCTGTAATACTGATAATGTCCATTAGTGGTATGGTGGTGGATGTAATAGCAAAATTTGAACTTCTTGATGGCAGTTAGTTTATACATCAGAAAGTTCTTTTTTTTCACTTATTTTTACAAATCTACTCTTAAAATTGGCTCATTTAATGTGATATTAACCTGAATGGATTTTCTCTTGGACTGCTGTTCTTCTGAAAGTTGTGTAAATTTATGTATTTGTTTTCATATAAATGAATACCACATCTGCTATACGATTGCATAAGCTGAGAACTTTGTTGTGGTCACTAGGTTGAAGAGCATCTTGAAGATACTTTTCAAAATTATTAATATTTTGTATTGAAATAAATATAGTTTATGTTTTATAATCAATTTCTTTACATGTTCATTTGTGTAAATTGCTTGAAGTTTTAACCCTTTGGGTTTGATATAATCATGACATTCCTTTGTAATAAGGGTACTTACTTTTCAGTTTCTTTATGGAAAAATGTTGTGATTAACTTCCTGCTCATACAGGATGCTTGTATATTCATTTTAAGCTCATAACATTGGTAGGAAATATTCAATAAATAGACAATGAACAGGTTTTTTTTTCCACATTAAAATTTATCTAGTGGAAGCTTTTGACTACTTTAATGAATTCGTTGTCCAGCTAAACTGAATCTACATTTAAAAATAAATACAACTGATCCAGTTGGAACAGTAAAGGCAAGTCTCATGAAAACATCAAGGTTTAATAAACTGTTGTCAAACAGACACTTAAAACAGCAGTATGAGCGTCATAAATGAATTGTCAGGATGACAAAATTATGGCACATTTAAATTAAGTATGAGAAACAAAATATACAGTAAAACTAAAACAGTTATTATGTAATTAATATTATGAGCAAATGTCATTTTACTTGCAAATAATATAAACACATTATATGTGCACACACAGGCGTACACATAATACATAAATGCACACACACACACACATAACATTTTATTGAGAAAAAGAAACACAAAATATACATGTGAGGGCTGATAGTGAACTTTAAATTATGTCAAACCATAATGGATTGATGTCATGATTTCTCCAGTCTCTGTTGATACCCATATCCATTCTGTGCTTTAACTTCCTAATCATTAGTGCTTCATTGTATAGTCTTGTAGTGTAATTAGTTTTATAGGGAACAGTGTTATTTTCTTTCATCATATCTCATAGTTACATTCCCCAGCATTGGTTGCCACAGCTGATTTTTCCAGGTTTCTAGAATGGATGTCATATTTGGGTTCTTTAACCTAGATAATCTTATTTTTTCCAGTCTCCGCAATGTAGTTTTTTTCCACTTTCTATACTGTACACAATCCATTTCCACTCAACTAGTAGATTAGGTCTACTTATGTTGGTTAAAATGGGTTTGATTATAAATCTACCTTATAATTGTGCTTACAGAATATTTGTCTAAGTTTTTCACTCATTCCTTTCACATATGGTAAGGAAATGCGCTGGTATGGTTAATTTGAATAGGTATTTTTCTCATTCTCACATGTATGTGTTTGTAAACAAGATATAGACCAAAATAAATACAGGGTTGTCTGGTTTAACAACAATGGTACTCTAGTATAATCCACCTCCTAAAACCACCTCTGTTGGCACTCTAGTATAATCCACCTCCTGAAACCACCTTGGTTGGCACTCTAGTTTAATCCAACTTCTAAAACCACCTTGGTTGGCACTCTAGTATACTTCAATTTTCTAAAACCACCTTGGTTGGCACTCTAGTATACTTCAACTTTCTAAAACCACCTTGGTTGGCACTCTAGTATACTTCAACTTTCTAAACCACCTTGGTTGGCACTCTAGTATACTTCAACTTTCTAAAACCACCTTGTTTGGAATTCTTGTATAATTCAACTTTCTAAAACCACCTTGGTTGGCACTCTAGTATACTTCAACTTTCTAAAACCACCTTGGTTGGCACTCTAGTATAATCCACCTTCTAAAACCACCTCTGTTGGCACTCTAGTATACTTTAATTTTCTAAAATCACCTTGGTTGGCACTCTTGTATACTCCAACTTTCTAAAAACCACCTTGGTTGGCACTCTAGTATACTTCAAGTTTCTTAAACCACCTTGGTTGGCACTCTAGTATAATCCACCTTCTAAAACCACCTCTGTTGGCATTCTAGTATACTTCAACTTTCTAAAACCACCTTAGTTGGCACTCTAGTATAATCCACCTCCTGAAACTACCTTGGTTGGCATTCTTGTATAATTCACCTCCTAAAATCACTTCTGTTGGTACTCTAGTCTAATCCACCTCTGTTGGCACCCCAGTACCATTCACCTCCTAAAACCACCTCTGTTGACATTCTAATACAATCCTCCTAAAATTGTAATAGAATTTTTTATTGCATAATATGGCATGTTACAGAGGGATTTAAGAGATCCTTACTGGAAACAGTAGTCCCAGTGATGGCTAGACATACTGAAGAAAAAGCAACACTGCTTTTCTGTATCCATGTGCTGCATGGCATTGGAATGGTTAGTTAGCATCCTCTTTTAACAGGTTGAATTCATAGGTTAGTCTTTCAACTTTTTCTCTCTGCTTGCATAATCTTCCATATTTAGCCTATTTGTTTGAGGTACATTTAGAAGCTATTTTAGGAAATACAACTGCAATAACAGAATATGTTTCTTCTTAGAGCAAAAGAATCTATAGTATTGAAGTCGTACCTGACCCCAGTAACTTCCTGACACTAATGAATATGCATAAGTTATTTTTTCGATTGGACAGAATCATGTGTTGTTCTTTTTTCTGTTCCTTTTTTTTCTCCAATGACAACTTTGTTTGATTGATTCTATTATTAAATTTACTGGTTGTGGTGGTTCTGAAAAATACCAAGCATACTACTTACAACCTTTTTGTTTGTTTAACAATGCTTACCAGTGAAGCCTGATCAAGTACATTTATTAAAAACAAGTCTTAAAAATTGCCAATCATGATCTGCTAAGAGTAAGTGCCAGTCCAAAAGAAAAAGCTCATGTCTGCAAGCAGTGCATGGACTTGGTAGACCTGTCTGACTCTCACACCTAAATGTGTATATAGCTCATTTAATCTGATCAGAGATGACACTGCAATATTCAGCTGATCAAAGAATATGATTTCTTATCCAGTATGATCAAACTTGTCTCACATTTTAATACTTGTAGCAATAATTTGGTCAGAAATATGTTCTAAAGGATAAACAAGGGGGAAAAAATTATATACACCCCAGATAATAAGCACCTGAAGTTTTCCTTGCTAACACTACCACTGAGAATCACTGATGCTCAAAACTGGAGTTCTCAAATGGTTATGATACTGATTTTGTTACCGTGATGATTGTGATACTGACATCTAATGTCTTGTTCGTACGTATTTTAAGGTATGGTTCCAAATAATACTTGCACATTACAAGCTGAAAAACTAAAAAAAAGTTTATTTAAACAGTACTTTCAGTCACCTACAGGCCTAGTTTAAATATGCGTGCAACAAACTGAACATACAATATGTTATAACATCAACACTTGTGGTTTCATATATGGAACAGCTTAAACAATCATCACACCAATGCTGGCAGTGTTTGTATCAATAAATTTCTTCCTTTTATAGTAGCAATAAAAAATTTTATTCCATGGGTAATGCAGATTTTCCTCCCATCGCATATGTTCTCTAATTTTTTATCTTTTTCCATCCCTAAATCCCAACAATTTTAGAATAACATTTTTTATTGTTAGTTTCTGAACTATAGCCTTTTTTTTACGATTATCATCACATGTTGTGCCATCCGTTGATTGATATGTATGTTGGGCAATATTGAACAACCTGTATCATTGCATATGATTCATGCTGTAACTAATCTATTGTGGATCACTTGGGGCTCTAGGTTGAAATGGCAAATCTTAGGGAGAAGTGAAGTGTTTTGGTGTATAGACTGAAAATGGGCTGTGGTTTACAGGTTACAGCTGGTGGAAAGGAAGAAAAAAAACCAGACTCATCCCTACATACAGTGCCTTGCAAAATTCTCTACCCCCCCACCCCAAGCTGGTAACAAATTATAGGTATTTTCTTGTGAGAGACATAACTCAAATGGCCAAAAATATTTATTATATTAATTCTCAGCCAGTTTCTTAAGATTACAAAAACAAGAGGTGTATTGTTACCCAATTTAGTGATTAATACACAAAAATCTTGAAATACTTGTTGCAAAATTCTTCACCCCCTCAGCTTTTACCATCGTTGATTTAAGTTTGTCACTACCCTGCTAAAGTAAATACAAGTGGCTCTGTACAACTGTATCAGATACCAAAGTATATTATAGAGCCATGTGATAAAATACTTTAGGTCATGTAGAGTCATCAGTATTGATTTTAGGCAGAGTATTTTGAAAGTTAAAATTTGGTTTACTGTTATATAATGAGAAAATAACTCTTTACAGACCTAAGGGAGAAGAGTGTTCACAAGTACAATTCTGGAGAAGGCTATAAATCAATTTCAAAAG
>NW_013669105.1:115442-118029 GCF_000517525.1 Limulus polyphemus
CCTTACCAAGATCAGGTTACCCTAAGAAAGTCTGTGCTTGAACAAGCAGAAAAATCATCAGAGAAGCAACTGGAGTTATTGTACACACCTCAACAATACCACGTACCTTACACAAAAAAGTCTTGTTTGGTAGGGTGGCAAGAAAGAAACCACTACTGACAAAGATGCATCTTAGATCGCGAATGTACTATGCCCATAAACATTTCAATAACACTACAACAATGTGGCAGAAAGTTCTATGGCCAGATGAGACCAAAATAGAACTTTTTGAGTTAAATGACAAATGGTATGTGTGTCCGAAACCCGACATTGCTCATTACCTGGCAAATACAGTCCCAACTGTCAAGTAGATGGGTCCATAATACTGTGGAGATGTTTTTCTGCAGCTGGTACTGGAGAACTTGTGCACACTCAAGGGATCATGGACAGTGCAAAATATACACAGATGTTGGAGGTAAACCTGAAGAAGTCAGCTGTAAAACTAAAACTCGGTTGAAAGGTTTACATTTCAACAAGAAAATGATCCCAACCACAGATCAAAGGCAATCCAAGAATGATTTCGGAGAAAAAATTAAAGTCCTTGACTGGCCAAGCCAAAGCCCATACCTAAATCCACTCGAAAATCTGTGGAGAGACTTGAAAATTGCTGGGCATCGAAGACATCCTTCCAACTGGAGGATATCTGCAAGCAGGGGTGGGCCAAAATATTTGCAGCATACTGTGCAAAGCTTGTGGAAGGTTATCCAAAATGACTCTCGGCTGTCATTGCTGCCAAAGGAGCTTCAACCAGATATTAACTGCATAATCATGTTAGGGGGTGAAAACTTTTGCAACATGTGTTTTCAAGAAGTTTTTGTGTTATATCACTAAAGTGAGTTACAATGCATCTTTTGTTCTTTGTAATCATTAGAAACTGGTCTGAGATTAATATAATAAATATTTTTGGCCATTTGAGTTATGTCTTTTTATAAGAAAATAACAAAAAGTGATTAACAGCACATTGGGGGGTGGGTGAAAATTTTATGCAAGGCACTGTAGGCATTGCTGCCATGCTGCCTGATACTAGCTGGAAGAGCTGACAGTTAGGTTTATTACTGCTACCTACAGTGACTACAGGTTGACTTGAACAAAATGAATTTTCTTTAGTTTGCTTGTATTATTTTTGGTTTAAGATTTCTTAAGTAAATACATTTTCCACACATGCTTTCTCTAGATAATTATTGTAGTGTTTTAGAAAATATCCATTAATTTTGTGTCCTTACAGCTTTCAAATTTCTCATCATCATTCTGTTTTATCATTAAAAAATAAAGTTACAGAACCCAGATGTACCCTCCTTAATAATGTATTTTTTCCGTTTTTCCTAACAATTGTACTAATCTTAACCTTGTTTCTAATTCCAAGTAAATTCTTACCCTTCATATACTTTTTCAAACTTTGTTACCATAAAATATATATATTTTTTTTCTTTTTCATTGAAGGGATAATTAGAGCCATCTCCACATGTTTTAATACATTCCTTAGTGCTTTATCCACCATTTCATTTTGTAAAAATTCAAATATGAGTTGGCACTAGTACAAATCTTCATGATAACACTATTATTTAATTTTTAATTAAATTTGAGGATTCACTTTTTTATTAAAGTTATCACAGTCAAAGAATCTGAGAAATTCACCACTGTCAGATATTTAACATCTCAATCCACATTAATGCCAAAATTATTGTATTAAAGTAAACTGTAAGTACAAATATATACCCAGTAATAGACTTTCCACATTTACTTTAAAATCAGGACTTTTGAATCCATTATTATGTATATGCATAGACCACTTCATTTTAAGATACCTTTCCACAATATTTCTAATTACTCATTATGGCGAAACTTTACTAGTAATCACTAATTTCCGACAAGCACTCATCTTCTTGTGTTTTTAAGAGATACCATGGAAGAATAATAGGGAAACAGTTTGATGGTATTTGTCAATAATTTATCCAGTTTCATTTGTTTCATCAACATAGATTTGATTCTGTTTACCATACCTTCTCATACCATTATGTGCCCCACAGTGGTATGTCTGTGGACTTACAACACTAGAATCCGGGTTTCGAAAGCTGTGGTGGGCAGATCACAGATAGCTCATTGTGTAGCTTTATGCATAAATTCAAACAAACAAATTATACATGCAAGTGTTATGATTTTAGGTAGTTTATCAAACGTGAATGTTAAACTTAATTATTTTTTGAAGCATCAGTTTATAGCTGGTTTGTTTACATAACTGTTGATGAATCATAAATTGTGTAGTTCACTAATTATGAATTGGTGATTGTTATATTATTGTGTCATGTTACTAGAACCATATAAGTGTTTCTCATTGTTTTCATTGAGCATTATTGCATCATAATATCTCCTAGTTTGTGGAACATTTGATACCTTTGTCAGGGTATAAATATGTGCCCAAAAATGTAATTAGATAGATCTAAACTGCTTGATTGTGAGTTAGAGTTGTTTCCTGAGGAGGTGAGGCAATGGGCATGCACAAATAAAGACTGTGATTCATAGGGGAAGATAGCCTTTAGGACAGAAAATA
>NW_013669106.1:0-1529 GCF_000517525.1 Limulus polyphemus
AGAAAGTCTGTACAGAAACCTCAGATGGAAATACATGGTAATCTATCTAGAAAGTCTGTACAGAAACCTCAGATGGAAATACATGGTAATCTATCTAGAAAAGTCTGTACAGAAACCTCAGATGGAAATACTTGGTAATCTATCTAGAAAAGTCTGTACAGAAACCTCAGACGGAAATACTTGGTAATCTATCTAGTACTTGACCCTCGCAGTAAAATTTAATACAACTATTTATCTATTATTTAAACCTAAAAAAATTTCAGTATATAACTATTTTGAATATCAAGGATCATTCACAAGTTCCACCTTTTTTCACAAACATACAAACCTTTTTTTTATTACCTCCACCCTTCCCTGAGAGCATACATATGAAATGGCAAAATTATTTAAAGAAATGCTATTAGACGCTGGTCAATATAAACAGTGTTTGGGAAATAGAAACAAGGTTTTAAAGATCTTAAAATGTGATAAAAATGCTGGTGGTCAATTATTTTATAATCTGTTTATTGACACCAAATGATGTCCTTTCAACATTGTTTTAAAACAATACGCACGATCCAATCCCTCTTCTTTTAGGTATATGTTTTGTACAATAGTGTAAATGTCAAACAGTTTAAACAACTACAGTCAACATATATTTTCCAATCTTTACTAAATCATCTCAACAAAACTAATTATATAGCTACTTACCTAACGTGTATTACTAAAACCACACAATATTATACCTACCAACCTATTATTGAAGCTTGATATATATAGTTACCTATATTACTGAAGTCTCAAACAAAATTCAGTGTATGTTCTTAAAACATCCATCTGCTTTTTGTTTGTTTCAGGCAGATTGTAATGAAAGACTGCAATACTGGATTGGCATTACAAATCAAACAAGAAATTTAATTGTGAAAATGTTTGTTCCCCCCACAAAACTAAACACATTATTGAGTAAAACATTTATGAAGTGCATTCAGTAATGTAACTGCCATATGTACTACATTCTAGTTTTATATTCAATACTAGTGTTTCTCCAATTCCTGTTAAAGTTATAAATCATATTGTTACAAGAATGGATAATTTTCTTCATGCATAACTTGTAATACTGAATTTTTATACAAGTCTTCACAATGAACACTTTTTGAGAGACAGCTGCAAAACAGACTGCTTGCTTTACATCCACATGCGTTAAGGCCAGTGCACAATCTTGTAAACATGGCACAAATTGGCCGGAGAAGGGAGAGTTGGAGTTTGTATTAACAAATAAACAACTCAAAAAATCTGTGTTAATGTACACTGTTTATAGAGCATACAAAAAATACTGTTCTGGACATTAATCACAATGAGGCAGTAAACAAATGAGTAGAAACTTTAAGTACATCACGTATAATAGTTAAATGTAACTACTTAAACATAACGTTAGTGTAGCCTATATAATGTGTAAAGTTTAGTATACTCTAATCCCTTATAGTAATGGCACATGATGAGAGACACATTTGGCATGTAATGCTTTTTGAATACAAGAAGGGAAACAATGC
>NW_013669106.1:2516-10187 GCF_000517525.1 Limulus polyphemus
GGTGTTAAAGAGGACATCAACATGTTTTTTTGCTTCAAAGCCAAGTGATTTCTTTAATCAGGGCATTAACAACCTGATTGTAAGATGGAAAAGCATCATCGATAAGAATGGAGACTATTTCATATAATAAATGTTTTGTTTTGATATATGTAAGTTGTTTGGGTTTTTTCATCTAAAAATAAGCAACGTTAATTTCTTGACGACCTAATACTTTTTCTAGATAGTAGCCTTAATAATAACATTTAAATTGTTATCTTCAAAAACTCAAATCTTGTCTGGTAACTTCTTCCCTAGAATTTAAGCACTGGTTACAAATCTAGTCATATATCTTCATTATATTCCTTGCAGGTATTTAAAGAACTCTTAATAGGAAGCTTATTATTACAGGATCATTATCTGTTTTTGCATAGACATCCTTTACTGTGCATGTCACAAGGTTTTAATGACTTACATTCAAAATTTAATTAAACTACTTTTTGTTTATGTTATACTAATTAGTATAGCATACAATTGTAGCTAACAATCCATATTTTAATAGTATATAAGTTTTAAATTCTTAATTTTAGAAGGCAATATTTAAAAAAATCCTTAATTTCCCCTAATGTGAGAAATGTGACATAGCATTTTTCTAAGCATTCCCTCTTCTCTATTTTATTCACCACCCCTCCAATAAGTAAGACTCACTATAAAATTATCATTGCTCAGACAAACCATAATTTTTATAGCTTTCAATCTTGTTTGGTTACAGAGCTATCAGATAGAAAATCAGACCCCTCTTGCCACACCCACCTATCACATCCTCTCTTTCAGGATTTCTTAATAGTTCTCTCTTACTCTTAATACTATAATACATATAACCAATAGAAAACCAAGGCTTTCATCTATCAAATGATGTAATATATTTAAGTTTTTTTCTGAATGAAAAATTGTCATTTTCCCTGTTAGGAAAGATAATGACTGGCTTGGATGAATTTGTAACAGCTCTTGTCACATAGTTAGAAAGTCAGAAAAATTGTGATAGTTAGGGGAAATTGTTTGCTTTTTGCATGTTATTATTCTATGTTCTTTGGTGCAATATTTGATTAAATAAAGACTTGCTGCATTACTACCATTAGTATTTAAAAGTAGGGTTAAGTGTCATTGAAAATTGACAGCAAAAAAAAAAGACACAGGTAAGTACTTTATTTCTTGGTTTTTTTTTTTATTTATTATTATAAAAGTAACTAAAATGTACAAATAGTGAACTCTTTAGGTTAGTTAAGGTTAGATTAGGTAAAATATATAATAATAAAGTAAAAATGTTTCACGGGGCACGCATGCGAGTAGCTTGGAGTAGCTCATGGGTAATGTAATTTGAAAGCGTAATGTGAGCTCAACATTCCCCAAGTGATTTACAATTTATAATGGCATGAATAATAGTAGTTAGACAGGGTTCAAAGGGCAATAAGACAATAAAATGTAAGTATCCTAAGTTTAAAGCTAATTAGGATAAACAATCTAGTTTCATGTTACAATTTGAAGTCATTCTAGAAAGAAAAAAGGGTAATTTAGATTTTAGATTTTTTTGGTTTTGAGGTCAGTCAAATTGACCAACTTTATATAGAGTAAGGGTAGAGAAAATAACAGATAAAATATAAAGTTTTACTGAAAACTATCATTTGAAATATATTTAGGAGGTTTTAGAGATTACACATATGAAATTTGAGATTTCTGAAATGAAGAAAAATATTTTTAATCTTAAGATGAATATCACTTTGCACACAGACTAGTAAAAAATACTCAACATATTCGTAGAGAAATCTTTTCTTAGTTTATTAAAAATACTTCACTAAAAATATGATTTTTTGTATGTGAAAGACTTATAATGTTTACTTAAAGTCTGCCGAATTTTGTGAATATATACATACTATATTAAAATTTAGTAGTATCAAAACTATAAAGACTTTAAACAAGTACATAGAGGTCATGAGTTCGGTAAAATCGACTGAGCCCATGTTGAAAGATTTAAGTGAGAGTAAATTAACAGTATATATAGGATCATCATCTGTATAACAATCTGATTTATTTCTTAAAAACATTTTGTGTTGATAAATCTTGTTTATGATACTAGCTTTCATTACATGTGTATTATCACATGTTCATGTGAAGTTGTTTTACATTGTTGTTTATAACTTTCTCTGATATTAGCTGAATTAGGAGACTATGACCCAGATGAACACTTTGGGAACTATGTTGCAGACTTCAAACTTCTCTTGAAACAAACAACTCGTATTGAGGAAAAAATAGCAGAAATACATCAGACTCAGTTGAGGTGTGTTTTGATTATATTCTGATGTTTGGTACTTTAATTTCAAAACTAACTACTACTTGTGTATATTCTAACTAGATTTAAACTAGTTTTCACCAATAATTTCAGTTTTTTTATCTTGTAGTTAATCATATCATGAACCATTAAGATTTTAATGTTAATAAATATTTGTTGTTTTTGAATTCTGTGTACTAACTGACAGTTTGTTGTTGTTGTGGTTTCTGTCATGAAATACCTATGTTGATTAATCAAATCTTCCTTTAGTATAAATGTGTTACTTTATCTCGGTGGAATGCTGTTATTGTGGTGAAAATGTCTTTGTTTGGCACTCACATATGTAGTTTTATATCTAGTTTAAAACTACTGTTTCTTGTATTTTTGTGTGTACGTAATATAAAATGGTTTGTCATAGTTATCGGAAGTAAAACAAATATCAAAGGTAAGTAGTTGCTGCTGTATTGTATTCTCTTTCCTTTACATGTGAAAATCTACTTAGAAGTCATGTGTTATTTATAACATATATACATACAAACGTTTATGTAATCATGTGTCTGTACATTTTTAATAGTATTTTACTAATATTTTATAGTAATTGTGCCTAAATAATAGAGCGAACGACTATTTTAGTCTCAAATATCTGTTGTTATTTTTTAGGTTATACAATGTATATGTGGTTTATATTTTTTACCTGTGAATAACAGGAATACTAGGGTGAGCTTAATAGCAAATTATCAAAAGTAAGCCAACTCTATAAACCATAACTAAAACCGTTTTTAAAACACCACTTGTGTGGTACTAAATATTTTGACTGACAAAAGCGAGGAATAATTTTAATGGTAACATCGTCAAGTAGGAGGCTTTGAACTGGAGTTATTTTTTATTTTTAAGAGAATGATGGAGTATTCTCGTACTTGAAAACAAAACAGTGGCTAATTACCAGGTGTTAGAATATTTGATATGTTTTATATTTGCTTCCACAATAAATCCTTGACTTAAAATTACATTTTGCCAATGTTCCCACTTCCAAGTTTGGAGTCATATTATCTGCTGGATCAATAATGGTTTCAACAAGGTTAATTTTCACTACACAAAACAAGGCTATTTGAATTGCAACACAATAAAGCTAACTGATATTGATAGGTAACACAAGTACACGAAATCTTGTCTATCTTATGGAGAGATGCCTAGCTGTATTAAACTCAGGTTAGTAATACAGTCAACATACATTCACCATCTTAATGGCAGTATCCAAGCTATATTAAAGGCAGTAGTTAACATCAAGTGAAATACTGTTGTGTAAGAAATTAATAAGGAAAGCCACATGATATGTTATCACGTTTTATATCTTATGATCAGTGGTCGGGTTCCAGCTGTTGCAGAGATGAACTTCTTACACAAAGCTTGTCAGCTGGATACGTATGGAATTGACCCTCATCCTGTAAAGGTAAGTAATGTGTAAGGTAGAATTGTTTGATACACATACAAGAGTCTCAAAGAATGAGTAATGGTAACTAGATGGTGAATTTGATATTTAAAAAATTTGTCCAAAAACTACATCAAGTTCTTTAATGCACTAATATTTTGTAGGTGAGCTCTTTGCTTTAAACAAAACATTACTCTTTGTTTTAATGTTGTGGTATTCTCAGACAAGTAACAGATAGGTCCACTTTTTAATGGGAATTATGATCGGTAAAATTGTGAAGTAAATTTAAATTTAGCTAAACAACTGCATTTTGAGCTTAAAAATAAATAGGCTGGACAAGTAATGTAAGGTGGAACATGATAATTATTATATGTAAAGCACAGAAATAAAACAGCATGTGAACTTGTGTGGACACTGGACAGTCACTTTCTTGCTGGATAAGGAAATCAAACAACACCTCTTACCTCATAAGGTGTCTTTCAGTTGATCGACTCAAACCAAGTAGAACTATATGTAGATCTATTCTGGTGCTCAGTACCAAACAGAAAACCCACAAGTAACAGGTGTCATCACATAATTGGTTGTTCTTTTACAGTATACAAAGGATTTAACCTGTAGATATCATCTACTAGGCCAGATAAGAACATTGCTGTCAATGACTTATGCTACATAATGTACAAAGTTGCAGGAATATCAGTGCAGGCAAAATAGATGCTACCTGCTAGGAAACGACAAAGAAACAGAGGACAAAATAACTCAGTGGTGTGTTTCTACCAAAACTGCAAAGAATCAGATTAAATTCACTTGTTCTTATCTGCAGTCAGGGTGCCATCAATTTTATATAGAACAATGTCAAACAAACTATCACTGATTGCTGTATAACAGTTCAGACTTGGATTCATATGTCAAGAGCATGTATCTCCAGTTTTGTGGTCTGATGTCCATTGAGACCACTTTGTGATAATGTGTACCTTGTGGCATTCACCTGTATTTACAGCAAGTTAATTGACCAGAATCTGTCACATGACTGAATGCCCTCTGAGATACTTAACATCACTTTGTTGTTTTTTTACCTTGACCTCTTCTATTAACAGTGCCTGTTTCGTGTATCTTCTGTAGTCTTGCACACAACTTTTACTGAAACATGGAGTAATGATACAATTTCTCGCATGAAATATCCTTAACCAGTCAAAGTTTTCATTTCTAAATGTTTATCATGTAGTATTTTAGTCCTAGGAGCCATAACTGTATTGACTGTATATATCAGTAAATTTATGATGTTATTTCCTTCATTCGTGCCAGTACTTACATGTTTAAAAATTCTCTTGATTACAATCTAGGATCACAAAGGAAGTCAACTGTACTTAGGAATTAATTATGCTGGAATTTCAACTTTCCTGGGTAGCCGAAAAACTCATTATTTCAAATGGTAAGGAAAATTTGGGCACTTGTAGCAGTTTTTAAAATGTAAGTATTCAGAGAAATTGCCACTCAAAGTTTATAACTATATAAGTTTATTTTTCAAGCAATTAGACCAGAAAAAGGATCAATAATGTGTCTGAACTGATACTACTTCAGATGATTTTTTGCAAATATATATATAAACATAATGCTGAATCTCATATATTAAATATATTTGTCTATTTGTGCAGTGTGCATGGTTACAGTTTTAATTCTCTCATTATGGGCATCCTTTTCTATACATTAAAAATTTAATTAAACTACTTTCTTATCATGGTATATGAAGAAGCTTGGCATGAAAACATAGCTAATAATCCAAGTTTTAACATTATATATGTTTAAGTACTTAATTTTATAAGGCAATATTAAAAAAATCCTCAATTTCCCATTAGTATGAGAATTGTGACATTTGCTGTCTAACATCCCCTCTTCTCTAATTTATTTACCACCCCTCCAAGGAGTACAAAATTTAATGTAAATTACTCATCATAATGTTATCATCCTCATGCAAAGCATAATTTTTATAGCCTTCAATCTTGTTTGGTTACATAGCCATAAAATAGAAAATCAAGCCCATCTGTCACATCTTCTCTTTCAGAAATTGCTAATAGTTCTCTCAAATGTTTAATAATATATTATTTATAACCAATATATAGAAAGCCAGAGTTTTAATCTATCAAATGATATATTATGTTGTTTTCTATACAGAGAATTGTCTAGTTTGCTTCCAATTCAAACTTTTTTCCCATGGGAAACATATCAACGAGCTTAACTGAATTTTTAATGGCTCTTGTCACATAGTTAGAAAGCCAGAAAAATTGTGATAGTTATAGGATGTTGTCTGATTTTTTGGATGTTATTATTTTGTGTTCGTTGATACATTATTTACTTAAATAAAAAGTTACATAGCATAGTAACACCAACAGTACAACAAAAGTAGGGTTAAGTTTCATCGACAGTTGACAGCAAAAAAAAAACTAAAAGAAGACTCAGATAAGTACTTTATTTCTTCTTTTTCCTGTGTATTATTTATTTATTATAAAAGTAACTACCATGTAAAAATCAGAAAATTTTCACAGGGTATGCTAGCGAGCAACTCACAAGTAGCCGGTGTACAAGTTCAAAGCTACTTAGGATAAACAAATGTAGTTTCATGTTACAAAAAAAAAAATTGAAACTAAATCTAAATTACCCTCTTTTTCTTTCTAAAATAACTTCATATTGTTTTTTTTTTGTGATTGTGAGGTTGGTCAAATTGTCCAATCTCGTATAGTTACAGTAGAGAAAATAACAAATAAAATATAAAATTTTTCCCAAAAAAACATTTGAAATTTATTTTGGAGGTTTTAAAGATTATGCAAATAAAATTTGAGTTTTTACAGATGAAGAAAAGTATTTTTAATCTTAACATGAAAAATCACTTTGGACTCTGAGCATTCAACACTTTGACTCCATATATTCAGGGAGAGTATTTTTAGTGAAAATACTTTATTAAAAACTCTGATTGTTAGTCTACAAATGACTCTTAATGCTTACTAAAAGCTTGTGAAATTTTGTGAAGATACACGAAACATATTAGAAGTTATAGTATGGAAACTCTAAGAATCAACGGAGCCCATAGTGAGAGAGTTAACCCACAGTCAACGTTGGGTGAATTTAAGATAAAAATCACTAGTTAGATTAAGCATAGTTCTAATGCCTTTCTTTGAGCTACTCCCACTGTGAAATTGTTTCAAATATAATCTGTTCTGTGTAATAATAATAAAACCTGGTTTTTCATCATGAGCTTTATTTTATGATTTAAATTTCTTGCTACAATTACATTGGATTTCTTTTTTTCACTTTATCATCAACTGTTGTGTGTTGATATAATATCTGTTTTAGGTAGCTTGCTTTGTTGAAGTTTGTGTTTACCTAGCTATAAAACGTTTTTCAGTTATTGTTTATAAGACATTGTAAGTTTACTACAAAACAGTTTACACGTGAATCTGGAGTTGAGGTTCTGTATGAAAATCCTTTGTACCAGCTTGCACATGTGCACGGTATAATATAGTAGTTTTAATGGTTTTGTTTCTGTGGAGCAACACAGTAATATAGTTGTTTGATTGTTTTGTTTCTGGTGGAGCAACACAGTAATATAGTAGTTTTAATGGTTTTGTTTCTGGTGGAGCAACACAGTAATATAGTTGTTTGATTGTTTTGTTTCTGGTGGAGCAACACAGTAATATAGTTGTTTGATTGTTTTGTTTCTGGTGGAGCAACACAGTAATTTAAACGTTTGATTGTTTTGTTTCTTGTGGAGCAACACAGTAATATAGTTGTTTGATTGTTTTGTTTCTGGTGGAGCAACACAGTAATATAGTTGTTTGATTGTTTTGTTTCTGGTGGAGCAACACAGTAATATAGTAGTTTTAATGGTTTTTGTTTCTGATGGAGCAACACAGTAGTATAGTTGTTTGATTGTTTTGTTTCTGGTGGA
>NW_013669106.1:10912-13949 GCF_000517525.1 Limulus polyphemus
CAACAGTCAAGTACAGGTCAGGTAACTTTTGTCTTGTTAGTGAGTAGTGTAACAACAGTCAAGTACAGGTCAGGTAACTTTTCATTATGTTAGTGAGTAGTGTAACAAAAGTCAGGTACAGGTCAGGTAATTTTTTTTTTTTTTGTTATTGAGTAGTATAAAAACAGTTAGTTACAGGTCAGGGATCTTTTCATTATGTTAGTGACTGGTGTAACAACAGTCAGGTACAGGTCTGGTATCTTTTTGTTTTGTTAGTGAGTAGTGTAACAACATTCAGTTACAGGTCAGGGATCTTCATTATGTTAGTGAGTAGTGTAACAACAGTCAGGTACAAGTCAGGTAACTTTTTGTCTTGTTATTGAGTAGTGTAACAACAGTCAGGGATCTTTTCATTATGTAAGTGAGTAGTGTAACAACGGTCAAGTACAGGTCAGGGATCTTTTTGTTGTGTTAGTGAGTAGTGTAACAATGGTCAAATACAGGTCAGTGATCTTTTTGTTATGTTAGTGAGTAGTGTATCAGTAGTCTCAAGTACATGTCAGGGATCTTTTTGTCATGTTAATGAGTAGTGTAACAACAGTCAAGTACAGGTTAGGGATCTTTTTGTCATGTTAATGAGTAGTGTAACAACAGTCAAGTACAGGTCAGGGATCTTTTCATTATGTTAGTGAGTAGTGTAACAACGGTCAAGTACAGGTCAGGGATCTTTTTGTTGTGTTAGTGAGTAGTGTAACAATGGTCAAATACAGGTCAGTGATCTTTTTGTTATGTTAGTGAGTAGTGTATCAGTAGTCTCAAGTACAGGTCAGGGATCTTTTCATTATGTTAGTGAGTAGTGTAACAACAGTCAAGTACAGGTCAGGGATCTTTTCATTATGTAAGTGAGTAGTGTAACAACAGTCAAGTACAGGTCAGTGATATTTTTGTTATGTTAGTGAGTAGTGTATCAGTAGTCTCAAGTACATGTCAGGGATCTTTTTGTCATGTTAATGAGTAGTGTAACAACAGTCAAGTACAGGTCAGGGATCTTTTCATTATGTTAGTGAGTAGTGTATCAGTATTTTCAAGTACAGGTCAGGGATCTTTTCATTATGTTAGTGAATAGTGTAACAATGGTCAAGTACAGGTCAGGGATCTTTTTGTCGTGTTAGTGAGTAGTGTAACAATAGTCAAGTACAGGTCAGGGATCTTTTTGTTGTGTTAGTGAGTAGTGTAACAATGGTCAAGTACAGGTCAAGGATCTTTTTGTTGTGTTAGTGAGTAGTGTAACAATAGTCAAGTACAGGTCAGGGATCTTTTTGTTGTGTTAGTGAGTAGTGTAACAATGGTCAAGTACAGGTCAAGGATCTTTTTGTTGTGTTAGTGAGTAGTGTAACAATGGTCAAGTACAGGTCAAGGATCTTTTTGTTGTGTTAGTGAGTAGTGTATCAGTAGTCTCAAGTACAGGTCAGGATGATCAGTCATGTGTTTTTTAGTTAACCTATTTAGAGTTCAATACGGTGAGATTGTTCATAGTCATCCCTCAATTTAACTCAAAATATTTAACAACACGTTTATTGGTAATGGTAAGCATAACTGTTTTTATTCTTAAAAATATACCAGAAATTAGATATATTGCCTCAGAATGTTTGATAAACATCGTGAATATAAATGTATGGTTATATGGTGGATATTTTGTATAGAAATATCGAATTATATGTCATAAGTGCAGTAGTACTTGTAGTAGGAATGGGCCAAATGTGCAATACAAATTAAAATCTCAAACACACTGCAAACAGCATGTAAACAAAACTTTATAAACACTACACACACTGTTGAGTAGTAAACAAATCAACTGCAGAGTAACAAGCCACTAAAGCACTTGAGAAAGTTGATAGAATGTAAACAAAAATTTCACAAAACCATGAATTTTTCAATCTGAGTGACTAACGTTGTTAGAAAGGCGTAGCTCTCTCCTTCCTTCACGTTATGCAATTCTAAATACATGTGATTAAATTACGCTATCTTGGCTGAAAAATGTGTTACTTAGTTTTACTTATAACCTTGATATAAACAAGTAATAAAAATAACCATTTTGCAACACTAGTAACAAGCTAACAATACACTAGTAGCCATATTCTATGATTACGAGCATGCTCTATGAGTTGGCAAGTAACAATCCTCCCTCATATCACGTGCTAGTGCACGATTGCTTATGCGCACACACTATATGATCAGCCTGTACCTGTATTAGCTAGATAAAGAAAAAAACATGCACTATGTAGACTCTCTAGGTCTAGATTCGAACTATGATCTAACTGTTGAAAGTGAAGTTTTCAGTTTTATATATCTGACTTGAGGTTCTATGTTGGACAAAGCAATTCTGTCATGATGTCATGATTTCATTAGGGTCATGTAATTGGATTACATACATGTATCTGTACTTGGTTGCTGAAACAAAGTTTACAACAGAGAAATTTCTTTATATACACCTTTCATTTAGTTTGAACAATTACCAAGTTACAAAAAGCATATGGAATAGAAATGGGTGGAATGATGGCCACACCCACTTTGAGGTTGCACCATGTCAAAAACCACCAAGTGTTGTAATGTTATCCCACCCATTCCTACTTTCTAATTTTTAATTTAAAGATTTTATAAGCTTGTATACATAAGATTATATATTAGATACTTTATGTGAGATAAACATCTTAAATGGAAAGGTATAATTATATTGTAGATAGTTTGTGGATAAATGTGGTTTTATATTGTAGATAGTTTGTAGATAAATGTGGTGTTATATTGTAGATAGTTTGTAGATAAATGTGGTTTTATATTGTAGATAGTTTGTAGATAAATGTGGTGTTATATTGTAGATACTTTGTAGATAAATGTGGTGTTATATTGTAGATAGTTTGTAGATAAATGTGGTGTTATATTGTAGATACTTTGTAGATAAATGTGGTGTTATATTGTAGATAGTTTGTAGATAAATGTGGTGTTATATTGTAGATACTTTGTAGATAAATGTGGTTATAAATGTGGTTTTATATTGTAG
>NW_013669106.1:14764-23244 GCF_000517525.1 Limulus polyphemus
ATATATATATATATATATTAAAACTTAATCTAGCTTTTAACTTTTGTATTTAGTTAGATACAGTGATGCACAGAATATAGTTTTAAATTTTATATGAAATATCATTAGTGAGAAAGTCAACATGAGCATAAACTTTTTTAACTTACAGTGATGTAATTGTTTTACACAGGAAGTTTTTAATTTCCCATTCTGTTTATGTGTAAGGATATGAAATGCAAGCAAAGAATGTAAAATTCATGTAATTACTGAAAGAGTGTATATTTTTTCACACTATAGACACAAGGATAGACATTTAGGGTTAGCTGTTAAGCTGTCTTTGTTATTGATAGTTTATTTAATAAGTGTATCCATTTTATTGTTAAGTGGACTTCCTATCGTCGAAAAGTTATTAAAAGTGTTAGTTCTAGAAGTACCAATCAGAAAGAGTTCCAGTAGGTAACAGTTCTACAATTGCACAACAAAAAGGGCTTTGTAATAATGGCCATACTGTTTTCAATGAAAATCAATATCAGAAGCTAAGTTACTGTAGACTTCTAGATCAATATTTGTAACCTTTGATCCTCATTTTGGATGTTTGACCAGTAGGTTTCAGGTTTAAATTCCGAACCATTTATAAGTTTGTGTTTCATTCCATAATATTTGATTATAACTGAGTTTTAATTCCTTTAACCTTTTTTAGATTAGCTATGAAGTGACTATTTTATATCATATTTATAAAACTTGTTTCTTCATCCTTAAGTAACATGTTTATAGTTTTATAAAAAATGTTAATGGATTGAATTAAAAATAAATTTGATTTGGAACAGAGGAAGCATCTTATTGGGTTCAAATGTCCTACTCAAGCTGCATGTAAACATTTGTGGAAGTGTGCCTTGGAACAGCGTTACTTTTTTGCGTAAGTAAACAGATGTTTCTAAAATAGTGAACTTGATAACACATTTCTATTTTGAATTGTAAAAAATAAAAGTATTAACTTGTGTGCCCACGAAAAGTGTACATTTCCATGTAAGCTAGTATCAAAAATATTACTTACTTGTAATTAATACCTTTCTTTCACCTTGCTAAAGTGAATAATAATATATTTATTTTGTCCATTTGTAGAAAAGATATTGTCATTAGTATTTAACGATGTATTGTACAAACTGATGTAGGTAGTTTTCATTCAAGGATTTTTTATTTCACAAGACACTTTGACGTAGGAACTTCTACCATTAGATCAGTTTATGATGTAGGACACTTTCTTACCTTTAAATCAGTTTATGATATAGGAATTTCTCCTACCATTAGATCAGTTTATGATATAAGACTCCCGCCTACCATTAGAGCAGTTTATGATGTAGGACACTTTCTTACCATTAGATCAGTTTATGATATAGGAATTTCTCCTACCATTAAATCAGTTTATGATGTAGGACTCTCTCCTACCATTAGAGCAGTTTATGATGTAGGACACTTTCTTACCATTAGATCAGTTTATGATATAAGACTCCCGCCTACCATTAAATCAGTTTATGATATAGGAATTTCTCCTACCATTAGATCAGTTTATAATGTAGGACTCTCTCCTACCATTAGATCAGTTTATGATGTAGGAAACTTTCTTACCATTAAATCAGTTTATGATATAGGAATTTCTCCTACCATTAGGTCAGTTTATGATATAAGACTCCCACCTGCCATTAGATCAGTTTATGATATAGGAATTTCTCCTACCATTAGATCAATTTATGATGTAACTCTCCTATCATTGGATCAGTTTATGATGTAGGACTCTTTCCTACCATTAGATCAGTTTTATAATGGAGTAATTGGCTTTAAAAACAAAACAAATCTAACAGTTTGTTAATAAAAGAAGAAAAATGCTGAAAGTTGCTGTTTAATGATAAAAATATGTTGTTACAACACATTCTGTCTTCTTTTAATACAAATATTTCATGTAACAAAGACTTGATTATAACATACTCAATAGTATAGACTAATTTGTTTAGCAAAAAATAATACTGAACATTTATTTATAGAAAGCAAATTTACAGTCTTGGGATGTAAAGATGCTGCATTTTCAGTGCATAAAGAGTGAAATATTAAAAATATATTGTATATGATGTTTGATACATACAAAACAGGGTGGAATCATCTTCAGAAGTTCCAGCAGTTACTACTGGAGGAGGTTTGTTTTCTAGGGGCTCAAAGTTCAGGTACAGGTATGTAGCAGAGGTAAAATCTCAATTCATTTGGTCTTCTTACTGAAATGCTTATGATTTGTGGCAGGAAGCATTACCCTGGTGAAACAAATGGGTCACTGACTGAAAACTCCATAATGGCTCATGTTCATGGGAATTTATGTGTGCAGAGTGCAGACCACACCATAACAATTCCATTATAACACTTTTTATTCAATACCAACATGGTAGAATTGTTTGTGTGCCTACCTCCAGCCCCGTGCTTGGCCATTACTCTGAAACTGGACGTAGCAATTCTCATTATTCCACTAAATTTGAAAATTGTTATAATTTGTAAAGCTGATGTACAGCCCTTTCAAAGTACGTATAGGGATGGTATGCTGCACACACCTCACATATGGTCCCTGCTCGCAGAGATGGTATGCTGCACACACCTCACAGATGGTCCCTACTCGCATGTGACTGCATTAATGTACTTTTAGATTTGACAGATTAACATAAATAAGTGGGAAAAAAATGTGACAAGTCGATTATGTCACACGATATCTTGGTGAAAGTGGCTCGCCAAAAGTCGTACTTTTCTATATACTGGTATTGTGCCTGTAAACTCGTCTCTGTAACCTAATAAAAGCAAACATACTCAATCCAAGACAAATATATATAAACATCAGTACCAGTGTAAACGCCAGTGAAATATCTTATTATTATAGTGTTGAAGAACAGCACAGAGAAATACAAATGTATGTGTCCATAGTTAAAGCCCATTTTATACCCAGCATGACATACCAAAGTGAAGGGGTTAAGTGAAACAGCCAGTAGTGTTGTAATTTCCTATTAACTAAAGTGACCATTATAACAAGTTATAGTAAACTTATTTAGATATTTGTTCATAACGGATTTATTGTTGGTTGTTGTGGTTTCACTCCTAGAACGTTGTGAATGTAAATTTAAGAAAAATAATTAAGGAAATGAAAATAGTTTATTTGAAGTATTTATTCAGTTAATGTCACTTGATTTGATTTAGAACATAAGTTGACAGAAATGCTTGTGAAAAGCTATGTCTCTGAGTAACTTGCATGTCTTATCTCAGTGGGCGAGTGAAAAGCTATGTCTCTGAGTAACTTGCATGTCTTATCTCAGTGGGCGAGTAGAAAAGGAAGTGGTTGAACTGATGAAAAACTTTCAACGAGATCCTCCTCAATTTCAGCGAAGTTTCATGCATACTTCGTCTTTTCATCATAAAAGTGAATCTTATCCAACAACACCAGCTACACCATCTAGGGATTACGAAACAGGTGAGTTTATTTTTTATATATGTACGTATTGTTCGATGACGATAAACGTAAGCAATGACAGTATTAGTTTGTATAACGTCATGTACCTATGCTGGTAATCTGTGAAAGTCCCTCAGTGGTTTCGATACCCGTGGTGGGCAGAGCACAGATAGCCCTTTGTGTAGCTTTGTGCTTAATAACAAACAACAACATATCTGTGAAGATTTTGTTAGAATTATTGATGCTTTGGTTCCAATAATGTCTTCTTATGTGTTAAATCAAGGTTCAGACATTATTGAGTGTAATCTATAAATGGTTGACTTCACTAAAGCTTTGTACTCATTGGTTTATATGTTGGCCCGATTAGGAGGCAATGTTTTTTTTTATTCATAATTAGGCTGTAAAATTCATAATCACCTTATACTCTTAGCTAACCACAAGACCCTTTCCCCTATATTAGCCCATCGCATTCCTGAATGTCCAGATAGCATCCATCTATGCATGCACTTCAGATGTTCACTCAAGGTCATTGCTAATTCTTGCAACTAATCCAGTTATAGTATTGATTTTTGTGGAGCTATAAAAGGATGTTATGACACGCTATTTTTTCTTTCCCATAGTGAAAATAGAGGTTGCCTTATATTCAAGATCACCCTATAATCGGGACAATACAGTAATTGCAATGAAAGTTATAATCATCCTCCATATTGTTAGTGTACACAACAGTATGGTAGTGGTCTCGGTAACAATAATATAATTACCTGGGAAAAGTTATACAACATTGTTAGTGTACACAACAATATGGTAGTGGTCTCGGTAACAATAATGTAATTACCTGGGAAAAGTTATACAACATTGTTAGTGTACAAAACAATATGGTAGTGGTCTCAGTAACAATAATGTAGTTATGTGGGAAAAGTTATACAACATTGTTAGTGTATACAACAATATGGTAGTGGTCTCAGTAACAATAATGTAGTTATGTGGGAAAAGTTATACAACATTGTTAGTATACACAACAATATGGTAGTGGTCTCAGTAACAATAATGTAGTTATGTGGGAAAAGTTATACAACATTGTTAGTATACACAACAATATGGTAGTGGTCTCAGTAACAATAATGTAATTACATGGGAAAAGTTATACAACATTTTTAGTGTACACAACAGTATGGTAGTGGTCTCAGTAACAATAATGTAGTTATGTGGGAAAAGTTATACAACATTATTAGTGTACACAACAATATGGTAGTGGTCTTGGTAACAATAATGTAATTACCTGGGAAAAGTTATACAACATTGTTAGTGTACACAACAATGCAGTAGTGGTCTCAGTAACAATAATGTAATTACCTGGGAAAAGTTATACAACATTGTTAGTGTACACAACAATGAGGTAGTGGTCTCAGTAACAAAACAAGTGTGAATCTTTACATTATTGACTAAGTTGTAGCTATCATGTGTGTTAATCAGGAACAAGTTAACTGTTATCCTATTGGTATGTTGAAATAATGAGTCAGAGTACATTTTAATATGGAACTTTAAATGAAGAAGAAGTTATGACTGCTTTTTTCAATAATGCATGATTTAGATTTTCTTTTAAAAGTTTTTTTTTTGTCACTTCAATGAGCATTTTTCCAAAGCTCACATTTTACTGCATTTGTTAAATAAAATATAATAAAACCTTATTTATTTAATTTTAGTGGAGTTCACATTATGGTAAAATCAATAAACTAGGTAAGTAGTTCTCAACTGTTTTGAACCCACAGAACTTTTCTGTCATCAAGTTTATATCACAGAGCCTTTCACAGTATTCATTACAAAAAGCATTACTTTAATACTATATAAGTAATTCCAGACAGGGTACACAGGTTTAATGCAGCTATATACCCACCCACACATATACATCCAAAGCATGAAAAATATCTCGAGCCAATTACTTGGGCACACGTAACGAGAAACATAATCACTCTGTTGAATAATAAAAGTTTACATAACTCAAGCATCTGTTTCTACCTAGTCTCGCTCACTAATTTCAAACAGTACAGTGATTTGTTATGTTATATCATTATTAAACTTACTATGTTTCTAAAGAAATGTGATGTAGTCAGATTGTAATTGTGCGACTAGTATGTACTTATGTATTAGAATATGTGGAACTCTTGCATTCCACAGAACCCTTATCTCACAGAACCCCTGGATGTCTGTTGAGGAATCCCATTTGGGAAGCACTGAACTAGGTCCTTCAAAATGACGAGTTTGGTCCTGGAAAATCTTGTATTTTTTTCCATTAGCCTGTACAAACCATGTGTGGTTTTAACTAGTCTTCCTTGAAGGAACAAGTGACAGTTATTTCGATTAATGTTAAATATGAATTTGTTTTAGAATTTTATACAATAATTAAAAGCTTGTGTGAAAAAACTTGATCAAAATACATTTAATTATTTGTCCAGATTTTGATATCTTTACTTACTTGAAATAAAAAAAATTACAAGTGTACCTAAAAAATTATCTATACAAACTTTAACAGGATTGAAGCTGTTCTTTAATGAAGTAATTTAGTCACATATTAAAGTTTTATAATTATATTATTGTATTCCCCATATTATAAAAAGCTAAATCACACAGAAAAGCAATTGTTGTGATTCCAGGATTTTGTGTAATGTAAGCAGTTTAGCAAGTAAATTTAAAAACAATTATAGTAATTTCCTGTTTGTATACTCTCTCTCTCTTCTTTAATGTGTTTCCAGCCAATTTATTTTAAACAGTACAACTTTTCACATGTGGGAAACTTGTTATCCCATTCAAATTCTTCTATTGACCAAGAATCAGTAGCTTCAGTAGTAATGGATGAACTCTGTAAAACCAAGTCAGAATATTTGTGATTAGAGATTAACGTTTCTTTAATAACTTCAATTAGAGAGCATGACCATCATGGTTATCTCACCTAGAACTGTCTGATCACATCAAACTTTCTTAGCAAGACTCCATATTAATTAACTTTTTCAAGTTATTACCCACAAAAATGGAGGTAAAGGTACGTACCTGTAAAAGTCATTACCAAAGGGGAATTTAAAGAATCATGCTTTCCGAAAGTTAATATTTTCCTTCATGGGAAGTTTTTTGTCAAGATAAACACATAACACGTGACATCTACGCGTGTGTATATCCTGTGTCTGGATTTTTTATAGCTGTAAATTTAGTTTGAATATTGGATGTAGGATCATTTTATGTGAGAGACAGTTGCTCTCTCACACTCGAAAAGAAAATTAACAGTTAACTTCCAAAATTCTCATGATTTTTATGAGCATGCACCTGAAATCTTGAAGTGAAGGAGTTAAGTTATTTATTAAGACAAAGACTTGGTCGTTGATTGGTCAAAGATTTAAAATCACCACAAGTTTCAACATATAATTATTTACATATTAAGTTGATGATGTAATTCTTTTACTAACAGTCGACTCAAATTTCTACTGAAAAATAAAGATTTAAGAAGGGAAGAGATACCTTAATATTTCATTGTAGCTCTCAAATAGCAGAAAAGCTTTATTAACATAAACTGCACTTTCCTTGTTTTTCTAAATCCGTGACATTTTGTTACAGATTTTCCCGATCTTCACTACATGAACCACTCTGCTCCAGTAACAGAAAATTTGGACTCCATTACGTCTACAGATTCTACTAGCCCTAAACATACCAACCACTCAACACAAATGGCTGGAAGTTTGAGTGACTTAACTCTTCCAGAACACGAAGAAGCACCTACTGCTTTGTTTGAGACGGTGCAAGAGCAACAGGTGGAGAATACAAAAAGTGAAATAACACAAGAGCCTGAGGGCCTTGCTGAGAATACTTATTCAGTTGACCAAGAAGTATCTGTACCTTCATTACAAGCCTCAACGCCACAGTTACCTGAGAATCCTGAACAAGATCCTCATGTTGAGTTCCCTATTGAAGTTTCTACATCAACTGAACCACAGAAGACAGAAATGAACTTTGAATGGGATCTTAAAATTCCAAAGCAGAAAAATATTTCAAGTTGTCAGTCCTTTATGTTTCAACCAGTGAATGTGGTGAGGGTAGCCATTCTGGCCTCACTTTTTATACTCTTGATTTTTTGGTGTTTGCTCGTTGTTGTAATGGAATCAGACTCTCCTCTCTTCAGTGACATACGCAAGATACCAGAACTGCTTGTTCTGCGGCAGGAGTACTATGAACCAACCAAAGACTACATTATGGAGAGATTGAAATTCCTCTTTTGACTTTTATAATTATATCTGGTGTTTCAGGTACTAACACACAAATGTTTGTGTTCTTTGAAAAAAACTAATTCCAACATTAGAAACTAAACCATTTGTGCAGCTAAAAATTTCTTATTCCATTTTTATTCCAAAAATCTGCAAAACTTTCCACTTTTGACAAAGTTATTTATTTATTTTTTGAAACATTAACTTGATATTTATGTATCACAACTGTTAATTCTAAGACATTTAGACCAGATTTCTTAATAATCTAACCTCTTGGTCTAATTGTTACTAAATTTTTCTACAAACCTTGCTTATTTCTTGAGTGATCTTCTCTAAGTTTTGAATATGTTACAGCACAAATACATTCTACAAATTCTTTGTATGTATGGGTATAGTAAAAGGTTTATGTTAGTTAGAAATATTAAAAACATTATTCACGATCGTATTGTGAACTTAAGAAGCCATATTAATTCAGGGATATCATCTTTACTTTCAACATATGTGTGTAATGTAGTGTTAGATTGTATATGTTGGTAAAAGATTAGTGTATTTATATATATATCTTATTTCTGTTCTTACAATATATTTTTTAATGTCACAGAATTAGTTTTTTTACTTTGTTTATTGTTTTTTGAACTTTTAGTAATTATGTAGTGTAATTGTTGATTTGCAATAAGCGGTGTTCTTAATTGTTGCTATCTATAATGCAGTTATTATTTTTATATTAGTGTCAGCTTTACTGATATGATAATTACTGCTTATTGTTGGTTATTTTATGG
>NW_013669106.1:24166-33117 GCF_000517525.1 Limulus polyphemus
GCCTTCCTGCCGTGGCATCTTCCTGTGTTGAAGTTCCAGCATTGAGCTCCCTTGTTCCCTGGTTTGTTACAGTGCCAGCAAAGTCCTTCAAACTTGTCTGAAAGCTGCCCTTTTCTGGCCTTGAATCTTGATGACTGTATCAACCTCGGTACCTTTGTGCTGGACTTAATGTAGGATTCGAATTCAAGAGCTGTAGCCCTTGCATCCTGCATGGTAGAGGGGTGTGCTTGCTTCACTTGTATCTTCAGTTGTGGACTGTCCAAGGCATCTACAAACTGTTCCATCAGCAACAACTTGAGGAGATCAGGTGGTGCAGTTGGGTAGGCCTTGTGTGCCATACTTTCCAAGTCTTGTGCCAGCTCTTGCAGGCTCTCGCCTTTAGCACGGACTCTAGTCCTAACCCTAGCCCTGTAGACTTCGGACTGATTTTGAGTTCCATACCTGAGCTATAGAGCAGCTACCAGTGCTCTATCGTTGTGCCTGTCGTTTGCTGACAACTGTCCAAGTATTTCCAGTGGTTGTCCCTTCAAGCTCGTTGCCAGATATACTGCTTTCTGCTCCTCTGTCCATTCATTCATCTCTGCCAGTAGCTCAAATTGTGCTCTATATGCTTCCCATGGTACCTTCCCATCGAATTCCTGTGGCTTCCTTTGTACTAGATAACCTCTATTGCTGACATTCATATCTGGGATGTGACTTCTAACAGGACTGAAGATGTCTGCGGGGTCTGGAAGGGGGCTTGCCATTGTCTGGGGCTGATTAAGTCGATGTTTAATGTATCCTCCTCTTGTAAAAGACAGTAAATCGTCCTTTAAGGTAATTAATTCACTTTGAAACTTACCAATCTTATCCATTTGGCTTTCTCTCAACTGTTGGAGACTTTCTCTTGTTTATTTTCTTTCTCCTCCAACCACTGCTGTAGTCTCTCTTCTTGTTTATTTTCTCGTTCTTCTTGTTTCTTTTTCCTCCAACAACTGCTGTAATCTCTCATGTTTATTTTGCTGTTGGAGTTGCCACTTTTGCAGGCTTTCTTGCCACTGCTGTTGTCTCTCTTCTTATTTCTTTCTCGTTTATTTTCTAGTTCTTCTTGTTTCTTTTGCTGTTCTTGTATTGCTGCCATCAAATCTACTAAGTCGTAGTTTGACTTGCCACTTCACGTTTCTAATCTTTTTTCTTTTTCCGTCCCACTCTCTGGCACCAATTTGTTACGTCTCTGTGTTCGTTTGTTAATTTTCCGTAGAAATCCTTTCCGAAGAACTTCAGTGATACAAGTCCTTTCTTAAATAAAACTAGTTTATTCTTTCTCAATTCAACTTTGCAGTACACTTAATTTCCACAGTCACTTTAACTTGAACACACGCTAGAATTCACAACGATTCACGCATTTTTCTTACGGCTTGACTCGATTATTTGTCTCTATATCTCTCTGTCTGCAATTCAGTTGTTGCCGTCACTTTATTTGCCGGCATATATATTATAAGAGCGCGAGTCTAGCAAACACTAGGACGTTCGACAGGTTCCTCGATCTTTCTAGATACTCATTACGTGTTATCAACGTCACGTGACTTCCGCTGACGTAACAATTTCAAACCATTCTTCGTTAAGAATTTTGTTAATTAAATGTCACAAGATACACGACTAAACAATTATAGTCCCACTAAAAAATAAACATTTTAAACTTTTAAATGTATGTTATTATGATAATATTCCTGTCATTATAGATATTAAGATATACTACTAAAGAAACGATATTCCAGCCCTTCACCCACATTGCCGGATTTAGATGGAGTGCAACCCATGCATCCCCCCCCCCAAAATAAATGTTTTCATCACATAGACATTATTAATTTCTACAACAAACACAACTTCTGGTACTTATTTCGAGATAGTTAAATTACAATTGATATGGGTGTTTTTTATAGGATAGAAAAGGTGTGGGTGTTGGTATGAAGACTGAGAAAAAAGAAAGCCAATGTATATATTTTTATTCCATACCTTAGGCTGTAATGGTTCGAAAATCAGTGATTAATTTTGTTTGTATGTTATTAAGTACGAAGATACACAATGGATTATCTGTGCTTTGCCACCGCGGGTATCGAAATACGGTTTTGAGCATTATAAGTCCTCAGGCTTCAGACTTATCGCTGAGCTATTTGTCCCCCGATAAGACAGCAATAACTCTTCGGATTTACAAATCAGGGTTCGGTTTACATCGATGAACACAGAAGATAGCATATTATGGCTTTTCTATAACAAAACACACACGCTGAGCTATTTATATATGTTGGGAGCTCGGGGCTAGGTAACTAAGTGAGTGGCATAGAGAAAAAGTGAATTTAAAATATAATCAATCTTTCAAAGAATTAGAAAGATATTAGAAGCTCCAGGATTCAAAATTACATGGAATGAACTGGAATAAAATTGTCGCTTCACTATAAAACCTAAACTTTCGCTTTTCACTCCGTATCTATGAGCCCTCCGGTGGCACAGCAGTATGTGTGCGGACTTACAACGCTATAAACTGGGTTTCGATATCCGCTTGTAGCTCTGTGCTTAATTACAAACAAACAAACAAATCGTATGTATGAGTTTCGAACTCCGATAACATTTTTAGAACTTTACATTTGCCCCCCAGTGACACAGCGGACTTATACTATTAGAAACTGGGTTTCGATACCCGTGGTGGGCAGAGCACACATAGCCCTTTAGGCTCAATAACAAACAACAACATTACATTCCTCTGGTTATTCTTGAATTAACTAATTATCTAGGACGACCCACAAAATAAATAAGGGCAAAACGAATTAAAAATTGACAACAAATTAAAATAACTATAGTCTTATTTAAATATCGCAGCATAAAATGCAGAGATGATTGGTAAACATTATTTTCTGACGGTTACATAAAGACTAATATTTACAGAACTTGTTTCAGAATAATGTTTCCAGGACAACTCTTGTTTTTATTTAAACGAGCAATTACAAAATGGTAATAAATAAACATATTTTAGATTGCACTTAACTGTTCTGTCACAAGAGGGTGACACTTTATTTTAATTGGCTCTCTTGCGTCCTCTTTTGATCAAATGTTTGTACGATGTAAACATTTTGCTCTTTCACACAACTGCGGTTCATCCTACTTGAATGGAATCGACCATGGTTAGTTGACCAATCAACGACAACTGTTATTTACACTCAGCGGTATGTGCGTAAATGATTGATTTGGTAATCTTTAGGTCGTGTTTTTTTGTTAAAAGATTAGTACTAGTAGTCGTCATATTTTGGTTGTCGAATTTTCTCTGACAGTGAGTAACATACTTACATATTTCTTTCTTCTCTGAGAATACGGAAAGAAAAGTCTGCTGTTCACAGATAACAGTAATATGTTGTAAACAAGCAAAAACTGTTGTACGTTATTATTAGGTTGGGTCGTTGTTTTCGTGATTTGTGTGCCACGTCGTACCGAAGGCAAAGCAAGGTTGATATTCTGAATGAACTTCCGAAGGCTTGAGTAATCTTAACTAAAATAATCTTTTTTTCAGAACTTTTACTTTTTAAGTCATTCACTGGTACTTGTTTAGGTTAGTTTAATACACAGTATATATTCTAATTGTGGTTGACATTGTTGCAGATTGAATTCGACTACTTCGTGTATCTACTGAGAGCAACCGTAAGTGCCATTCTTTCATGTTTTACTAAACCTAGTCTTTTGTAAGTTATGTTGTAAACAAGTCGTAAGCGTAATCGTCACATACGAGCGGAGCGAAAATATGTAAGCAGATTTTTTTTTACTCGGATAAGTTTTAGTTTTATAGTTTAAATTAGAACATCAATACTGAAGTTCTAAGCGTTGTTTTGGTGTTTGGGTTCAGAAATTTCTTGTCAGCAAAATTAAAACAAATTCGTGTATATTGTCGACAGGTTTTTCTTATATTTTTTTATTTTATAAAATTAAAATACCAGTACTTTCTACTTATACTGCGGTTTTGGCTGATGTTATATATTTATACTAGCAAGTTAACTACATCTCTGGGACGAAATATATACAAAAATTCCTGTTATAAGCTCATATTGAGCGTTATATATATACTATTACTATTATTATAGTAAAATTGTAAGTGTTCATTAGTAATAACTGTATGAGTAGATAGAAAGAAAAGAAATGGTTTCTTCCTAATTTTTTGATGGATTGGATTAGGTTTTATAGTTTATAACAAGGAATGAACATCTTTTAGTGCAGATAAGCTAAAGAATAAGCAAATTTATGAGTTAGTGATATATCACAGGTCAAAAACTTTGAGCTAATTACATAAAATAGTAGCTGAATTTATTTAAGTATCTCAGTTACCTAAAGTAATTAATTTATAATAAGTTGCTTATTTGTTGTGATTTTAGTTATATTATAAATCAAAATAAAAGTGGAACATGAACTCTATTTTTTTGTACCAAAAATGTGTTGCAATACAAGAGAGAGAAAGAACTCCTTTAGAATGTAAATACATCAAAAAATTGGCTGATGTTGTATTCAATTTTTGGTATATATATAAGGCTTAAGGTAAAAGTTTGGGTAGGGATGAAAAACACGGGCAAGTTTTCTGTGTTACTATAGTTGTTACTACATTACTTTGGTCATTGTAATGTCTATATTAGTTCTGCTACATTAAAAACTGGATTCCTGCTTATGGCTGTTTATAATATCAAGGTTTCACTAACTGAACAGAATTGCATAACCAAGAAAGTAAGTGAAAGCCATTTGGCCAAACAAAATAACTGTGGCAACTTCAAACAAAATTTGGGTCTGCTAGATATTTTGATAACGAAATTTTACCTGCTGTTTTATTCTTAGTTTGTTTTGCATAAGAGTATATCATGTATTTTTAAAGAAAGGCATTAGTTGAAAAGTTGAACGAACCGTATAAAACAACAGTGTATACAGGAATTCATAATTTGTGTAATACGTACATTTTCTAGAAAAGGTGTTTAAAAATAGTTTTTCAAACATTGTTTTACAAGAAATCTGTCTTGTGAAAGTTAACATTGAATCATTTAAATTATAAACAATCTTAATAATTATGTTTCTTCTCACTTTTCTGCTGAACAGACTTTATACTTGAAAAACGTAAATTAATTTTCCGTTAAAGTTAAGAATTGATGTTTGGAAAGTTGATGAGGGAGCTTAAAGGGATAATAGCTTTATGACATTTGGTTAGTTATATTGCTTTACAAGCATTCATATGGAAGTGGTTCAAGATGTATGTACGTCTAAGAATTATTTTAGTTTATAATTACACTTGTGATGGTAGTGGTGAGTGAAGGACATTATGGCATGTATAATCTATCTTTTAACACAGTTGTGTTTATTTTGATGTTATATCCAAAAAATTATTTGCTTTTACTAGTAAGTGATTCAAAGTTTAAGATGATACACAAGAACATTGACTGAAACATTTTGTATACTCAGTCATGCAAAACTTGCATGAATATACAAGATAAAATTTGATATTCAAGACATTTTGAAACAAAACTCTGATATTTTACTCATCTATAAGTACACTGGTCGGCAAAATTATTTTTCAGATACTTGCATCCTTCATTGATGATTTGTCTTGGTGAAAATAACACTAAAAGATACTCTATTTTAAAACCTGTCATTATGCATTTCCAAAACCGTTTTTACACCTACATGCTAAAAATTAAAATGTTATATTATGAGGATAAATGTTATTTATTCTAGAACACTTAAAAAAAACAAGGCAGCAGAAGGCCAGACAAAAGACTGGTGTTTCCTGTTTACTTTATGAGCACTAGTGAGATAAAAGTTAATGTAGCCTTTTACATTCGTAAAATCAAAAGGTGTTTGAAGGAAGTTGAACTTTATCAGGTAAATCCTCCCATAATTTTATAACGTAATGGAGAAATAGGCTTGTTTGAGAAAAAGTGAGAGTTTGGATTTTTGAAGTTATATTTATCACTTATGAAGTCCGTACTTTCAAATTTTTCATTTCACCACTCAAACATATCAGACAATTTTGAAACATTTGCATAAAATCTCATCTACACTTTATTGAAAACCATAAACTCCTCATCCTAACTAAGATTTCTTAATGTCATATGAACAGGGTAGATCCATTGGACTAAACCTATATTGGAAAATTAACGTTTGCTCTAAGTTCTTTGATCCGAAATGTGCTTAATCTAGCTTCATAGAATTTGGTAAAGTATTAACTTTATATCTTGTCTTGGGCTCGGTCCATCTCGCCAGTCTTGTAATACCCATGAAAAATGTGAAATAAATCTAAAATACCCATTTTTCTTTCTAGAATAATTTCAGATTGTAACAGAAAAACAACTTCAGTCTACATCTGTTTTCATTTAATTCGGTTGTTTTATTGCTCTTTGAACCATGTGTAACTACTAAACCCATGTAACGAAACAAGAAATCACCAAACTTAAGTTTGAACCATGTGTAACTACTAAACCCATGTAACGAAACAAGAAATCACCAAACTTAAGTTTGAACCATGTGTAACTACTAAACCCATGTAACGAAACAAGAAATCACCAAACTTGCTCTTTGAACCATGTGTAACTACTAAACCCATGTAACGAAACAAGAAATCACCAAACTTAAGTTTCTAATTTTTACGTTTGAGTTCTTCTTATAACAATAAATAAAAAACACACATTTAATTCGGTTGTTTTATTGCTCTTTGAACCATGTGTAACTACTAAACCCATGTAACGAAACAAGAAATCACCAAACTTAAGTTTCTAATTTTTACGTTTGAGTTCTTCTTATAACAATAAATAAAAAACACATTTAATTAAAGACAAGAACTTAAGTACTTACATGTGGATCTCAGTCTTGATAAAAGTTAACCCTAAAACACAATAACACTGGAAGAATACAATGTCCTATAACTATCATAATTTAACTGGCTTTCTAACTAAGTTGTGGCAGTTGAACTTGGAGATAGCAACTTTGAATCTGTTGGCTGAATAAGTTAAAATCTGTCTAGAACAAGTTAGCATTCTACATAATTTAGTTAATTAAAATCTTTCTTTATTGGCTATAAGTAATGTAAGAGAGAATTACATTTGTTGAAAGACAGTATATGATAAGATTGTAATTTTCTGGGTTATACTTCTGTAAATCAAGATGATTAGAGACTATAATTTTAGATTGCATCAGAAACTGAAATAAGAGTTGAAAGAATGTTTAAATGGGCAGCTGGGAGATAACAAGTGTGACATGATGCATAGAAGAAATGATGGAGAATTTATTTAAATATTTTACTTTGAAATTAAAACTTGTTTGAAAATTTTGTTTATTAACTATGCTTTGATGCCAGGTTTACTGGCATAAGTTGATAATAAAGTGGCTTACAGAAATATTGAATATAACTATAAAACATTTTGACATGTGCATTTGACTCCCACCATTACATACATGGTTAAACTAGGTTTTCCTTTGGAAGTTCTTCAACGTTTATCACGTTAGTAAAGGGATCAAAATTGCACATGCTACTACAAATTAGGTTACATCAGAATATTATAAAGATTTATAATAATCTTCGTACTTTCAAATTCAGTATGACAAAGGAAGAACTCTGAACTCTTTTGTCTCAATAGCTCAAAAACGCTTTCCAAATACCTCATTCATTTTCTACATTCTGGCCCATTTATTGAGATTCAAGGTCTACTTGAATGAAAGAAATATTGTCAGTAGAATTGGCATAAATAATAACAACAAATGTCAAAGAAATAGTTCTTTTTTTAGCTGCATGCTATTTGTTTATCCAAACCATTTTCTGATAGCACTTACAGTAACTTGTCAGTTTCTTACGTGATGTTTTATCCCAAGTTTTTTAGAAGTTTGGTAAACAGCATTTAATGTGTCCTTATCCAATAAAGCTGATGCTTTGTTAAAAACTTAGTGTGTAAGGTAAAAAAAAAGAATTTTTTTTAAAACCACACTGAAAATTATTAATCAGATGCTAACTTTATTAACATATGCATTTACCTCTAGATTCCAAAACTCGGATTAATGAGTGTATTTTCCAGTCTTCTCTTTATTCACAAAAATAGGAATCGTATGGAAAGTCTCAGAATCATTAGAAAAATTCTCTTTTTCTGAAAAACCTTTTCAGTAATAACAGTTAATGTCTGTGCTTAGCTTGTACAAGGTTTAAAGATAAATCTCATTAGAGTTAAAGCTTTACTCTCTGGAAGTTTCCATAAGTCTTTTTTTCTAAAATGAATTTTCTTCAACAAAAATAAGATGAAAGGAAAAATCCATCTATCTTTTAAAAATATGAATCTCTTTTAGTCATTCACCAGTTAATCATTTCAGTCATGTTCCTTTTCTCTATAAAAATTATGCCTAGTTGCTAAAAAGACTGCTGTTGTCAATTACTTGTAAAAACTTTAAGAGTCATGTTTGATATTTTGTGATATGATAATCTCTTGTTCGTACATGAAGGAATTGCCAAATTTCTGACATTTATTAGCTAACCAGGAAAGCTGTTTAAGCCAGTGAGGGGCAAAGGGGAGAGGCCATTCAAGAAAATTTGTAACCCAGTTTTTAATTTTGTGCAAGTTATGTATTTTAGACATAAACAAAATACCGAATGAGTACAGTATTTACAAATATCTTGAAGGTAAACCAGTCACACGGTATTTTCTGTAGAATTAAAGTTCTATGGTAACTTTCAGTGCCAAGAATATCGTGCTTTGCCAATATACGTGTTTATCTTCTTGGGATCAGACATCGAAAACCTAAAAGTCTCTAGAACTATGGCAATTTGTATTTCCTTCTCAGTATCTCAGTATTTATGAACAATTCAAAGGTTGTTGAATTACCATATTTTTTGGTGTATAAGATGCACTTTTTTACCCCAAAACTTAGTATGTCAAAATACTGCTTGTGTCCTATACACCGAAGGTATGAAT
>NW_013669106.1:33397-44179 GCF_000517525.1 Limulus polyphemus
TAACAGTAAACCTTTTTTTTTTGTTTTACGGTTTTTTTTTTTTTTGATGTTTTGAGCTCTTTTGTGTTTAGAACAATATATATTAATTTTTTAAGGATCAAATTGAATTTTTGTTCAATAAAAATCTTTCAAATGCAACTGTAGCTTTTTTTTCCCCAAAACTTTGTCTTCAAAATAAGGGTGCGTCTTATATTCCAAAAAATATGGTACTTATTAAATATTAATGTGCGTATGAAAGAACAGCATTTATAATGAAAAATTCACAAAAATTTTCCAGATGCTAGGTCACTTTTAAGTGCAGTGGTGACCTGGAAAATGTGATTTAGTCAGCTTTGCTCTTTTTTTTTTGGTCTTATTTATTTTCACATACCTCAATATCTTTCATATTATAGTCTTGAAACTTGTAGGTTTATGGATAAGTTTACTAACATTTAAATTACACTATAATTTTATTGAAGTATAAACTTTTTTGCATACACACGTACATACTTCAGCATGTTATAAAAACATGAGTACTGAGTAGACTGTTGTTAAAAACATAGTTGTATTGTACAAAAACACTGTAATCATAATATTATGAACTTTTGTGTTTTTATTGAAAAAATTCTAGGAATTGCACCAAAATTTTTTTAAAACCTGATTTTGAAATGCTGTAGAATATTTTGAGAAAGACTGAGTGGCAAATCTGAATGAGAAGGTTTTTATTGTACTCGAGACAGATCAAAATTAATTAACGTATTCCTACCAAGTGTTTGCATTCTAATCGAAAAATATGTAATTAAGTTTCTATTGTATTGAAATGAATCTACCTTCTTATAGAAACACGAAATTCTTATAGAAGTGAAATAGAAAATAAAGGTATCGTTAAGCTTCAGAATTGATAAACACATTGGTTCAAAATGTTAAATTGGGCTTACAGCTTTCTGCTTCTATTAACACTTTAAAAAAGTTAAATATAATCATAGTCCTTTAAGAAGTATTAAAGGAACATTATTATAGAGAAATAAAGAAAGAATGGTGTTAAACGGGTTATTACTGATGAAACTTAGGAAAAGACTCCTAAGCTGAGAGAGTGAGGTTTTTACTTAAATTCTAGTTGTTTAAGAAAAGTCTGTTTTGGAAAAACTTAAAATCTGATCTTGGTGAGCCTTATCCTAAAACAATGAAGAAGTGTAGGACAGAGGTAATGGGGGTTTTAACTATTGCTTGTCAAAAGTCTTTTAATATGAAGGGAAAAATTTCCAGTGATTGAAAGATTGCCAGTTTAATCTCTGTTTTTTGAAAATAAACAATCCAGGAAGGATTTAGGAAATTATAAGCTTATTAGTTTGACATGTCATAACAATTTCTAGAATTTATTGTCACATAAAGAGGCATTTGAAAAGTTGACTTTAATGACTTTTGCTATCATGGTTTTAAAAAAGGGTTATTTTAGCTTATCAGTATATTTGAGGTTAATAATAGTAGTACCGTTATTTTGATGAGGATGACCTGGTTTGATGTTTACCTTGACTTTCAGGAGGTCTGTGATAAGGTAACTTAAAGAGTGCCAGTAATGAGTTGAATGCTTGTGGGATTAGTGGAAAGTCAAAAGTGTATTGAAAATGATTTTACTGGAAGAAAGTAAAAAAGTTGAAAAAAATGGGTGACTTGTGGGATCCTTATAGGATCTGCTTTAGAAGTGATGTTCATTACTTGTTAATGATTTAGATGTTTTTTGGGTGGCAGAAGGATTGTTGAATTTCCTGATGGTTCTGAAATGTTTGAACAAAGAATTGATTATTGAGATTTGAGATTGGTTTTATTTCTACAAAATATCTTAAAAGCGTATGGGTTAGTGTGTGTCAATGTATGGATAAGTTTTGATGTTGACAAATGTAAAACTATGCACTTGGAGTATAAAAATTTGGACAGGTCTTGCTTCCTGTGCAAGAAGTGTTGATGTTGTGCAAATTTGTGTGTTTAATATTGTTAACATTATGGGGAAGATGTATAGAATCTCATTTGGAGTGGTGTGTGCAGGTTTGATTCTTTTACTACAGGAAGGGAATCAAAAGTTGGGAAGATTGCAAAAAAATGGGCTACTCTAATGATTCCTGGCTTAATTCATTTACGTTATTAGGAAAAGCTTTCAATTTTGGAATCCTCTCTGGAGCACAAAAGAATCAAGGAGGACTGAATTTCAAGTTTGTTAATGGTTTTTTTAATTGTCAGGACAGAGTGTTGATTGGTTGGAACTTTATTCCTTGTGTTTAAGTTCAGTCTCAGAGTACTAGTGTGAGACAGGTTTAGGCCTCAGTCAAGGCAACTTGTTTTTAATGTGGTGGATTGAAAAGATTGGTTATAAAAGCTTGAATATTAAGGGTGGTAGACTTAGGCTTTTTAAAACCTAGATGCATATTTCTTCTTAGATAGAAATAAATTTGTTTGGTCAGAATTATAAACTTTTGGAATGGTTTATCTACTTGTATGAGTTGTGTTATTAGTTTAAATTCTTTTACAGTTTGTTGGATAAGTATATAAATGTAAAGAGCTATAATTAATTTAATTAAGAAAATTTGAATTAAACTTTTTTGTTATTATTAATTTATTTTGTGGATTGAGGGTGCCCTCAGTGGGTTGATTGGTCTTCTGTCACCTTTTCTTGTATATTCTTAACATAAGGAATAGAGTTGATTACCAGATGGACATTTGGCTCATCAACATTACTCCTGACTCAGGGCTGCAGAAAAGTCATGCACAGTGAGTGCCAAAACATTTGGCCAAGAGACAAAGATTTCTCTCAGAAATGAAATGTTATTTTTGTGGAGAAAAAACAATTCTAATAAAATATTTAGGCTTGCCAAATAGTGTTACCTACAAGAAGTTGGGATGATAATCTTCAAGTTTATGAAAAAAACTATTGTTAATATACTACTACTCTTCAGAGAAAGGAATGCTGCTTAATCTATATATCTTGCTGTGTTTCCTTTAGAGTATAAATTTCTCTCAGAAATGAAATGTTATTTTTGTGGAGAAAAAACAATTCTAATAAAATATTTAGGCTTGCCAAATAGTGTTACCTACAATAAGTTGGGATGATAATCTTCAAGTTTATGAAAAAACTATTGTTAATATACTACTACTCTTCAAAGAAAGGAATGCTGATTAATCTATATATCTTGCTGTGTTTCCTTTAGAGTATAAATTTCTTTTATATTTATTTAGTATATTATATGATGACATCCTTTATGCTTTCCAGTAGGGTTGCTATTTTAAACATTAGGATTTACAAAGTTCCAGTCATCACATATAGTGCGGTAAACAAACAATCTCTGTTAAAATTCTTTATTTATTGACGTGTATGGGTGCCAAAAGTTTCATTTTTCACAGTAGTTGTGATGACAAAATAGTATAGTTTCTTTGTAGTTTGTGTAAATAGTATATTTTTTATAATATTAAATGCCAACAGTTGTTGTTTTTCAATACATTGTTATATATTGTAAAACAACTTGTTTTATGTAGGAGAAAGTAAGATGTACATATATCTTGCCCAAAGTATTAACAATGAACAAAGCGTCTTAGAAGGTCAGTGCCCTAAAATGTTTGGTGTGTATGCACACCTGCATTGTCCTGCTATCACAATCAAGAGGAAAACAATTTTTTCAACAAAAACTGCAAATCTAAAGAATAAATGATTATTTAAATGTAAGAAGAAAAAGAATACTTAACTCACATTGAAGAAATTTACTTTCACCCCTAAATGTTAAATTACCAACTTATTTTTATAAATAAAAAAAACTGACCAAAAACAGTATGAAACCACTACTTTTCTATGTAAAATACTTGATGTTTTAAGCTGTTCCAACTCACTTTAAAAAAACTGACCAAAAACAGTATGAAACCACTCCTTTTCTATGTAAAATACTTGATGTTTTAAACTGTTCCAACTCACTTTAAAAAACTGACCAAAAACAGTATGAAACCACTCATTTTCTATGTACAATACTTAGCAACCTTGTCAGTAATTTGTGGGATTACTTACAATATTAATGAAATTTCTGTTTACATTATTTTCCATGCTATTAATGGCTCTATAACTAGGGTAGTAGAATATCTAAAACCCAGTTCTGGAGATATATATATACCTTGTTTGATATAATATAAAAAAAAACTTGATGTTTTAAATGTATATTATTTAATTCACACATATATTTTTAAATAAAACAATGACTTTTATGTAGAGATCTTTAGCTTACCATACTGTTTATGGATGCTGGAGTTTTTTTAAACAGTGTTCGTCATCTTTAAAATACTCTCTCTCTACTATTAAACAGCAGTAGTACCAACTACAGTTGAGTGATTAATCAAATTTGCTTATTAATTAATGAACAGGCTTATTAATTGACTACATTCAATTAATCCACTAAGACATCATCAAATTGAAAAACGTGTATTGTCATCAAAGTAAACAAAAAACTATAACATTAACAATTAGGTTTTGATACCTGCAGACAACACACCATGATATATAACCTAAGAACGAACAAACAAACATAATAGCCATAATCAGAAACACTAATTTTGATTAGTTTTTTTTGTTTTTTTTGAGTCATGACACTAATCACTTAATCTTCATAAACTTCAATTAATGGAAAATAATTATGTAAAATCATAATGGCAATATTTTGATTATTTTTATGGTATTAATCAATCTAATCATAATTTGGATTAATCAATTATTTTATATGACACTGATAGCATATTTGCTGTCATGAGTAATTGATATAAATGCCTAGCTCTAGAGCCAACAGAGATTGTCATCACACAATAAAGATCTGTTTATTTTACTCTTTGTTTTTGTTGTTAACATGGTAGTTTAATATGGAATAAACCTTAATGTTCATTTTATAAAGGAAGGGAGAATATAGCAAGATAAAAATTGAGAAATGTTATTTTCACCAAAGACCAATGTATTCTAGGAGGTAACACTATTTGGTTAAGGTCTTGCAATTTATTCAAATTCAGAATGATCTCTTCATCTCATGTTTATACTCGGTCATTAACCTACAAGAAGCTGGTGCAGAAAAATGTTTATAAATTGATAGCAAAGAAGTTAATAGGATAGTTTTAAAACACATTTTTTAGGTTTAGAAATAAATATAGTAGAATCAAGAATAAGTTTAATTTTATTATTCTAATGTTTGGAGTAATAAGAAAAAAATGGGTGAGTTTGGGGCTGCAGTTGAAATGAAAGATTATGATAATGGGAATTACTGAAATGTGGCTGGATTTGGAGAACATAGATAATAGGAATTATTTTGAAATTCCAGGGTATGAGCTATTTAATAATGATAAACTTTTAAAGTCATTATCTCTATAAAGATTGAACTGCACCCTGTTAGGACTGAAGACAAAAAAAAAAGGTATTCAAGAGGTTGAATCTGTTAGTTACAATCGTGGGTTTTTAGGGCAAGAAAGGTTTTTAATTGGCAGTTGTTATAGGCTACCTGATCAGACAGACGAGGTCAATAAGAGACTATATATATAATGAGATCTAATATGTTTACTGATGGCGTAAACATGAGAGACATTAAATTTGGATACAAATAGTGGTAGATTCATTAAAATGAATAATTATGGTTTTCTATACAAAACGGTTAAGAAGATCGTATTTTAGATTTATTATTAACCACTAATGAGGATTTTATTATTGAAGTGGGGAATATTTGATCATTGAATAATTAGGTTTGGTGTCTTTCTACATTATTGTAAATTTTATTTTTATATGAAATACACCAAACACTTTTTCATTGTTTAACATCGCTAGTGTAGAACAGAAACTTTTTACTGTACCAAAATTATAAGCAAGCCAACTTTTGTTTTAAATTGTTAATTAGAAGATTTCATGTAAAGTATTAAATAATTGTTTATACACATTTTACATTTCTTTTGGGTGACTTTCTTTGCCTATTCAAGCAGTATATTAGGTCAGAAAGGCCTAATGTAAACAGGGCCTAATATTTTGATTTTGTCTGTAAAATGAAACGTTGTGTGGTCAGTGTTAAATGATTTGACTAAGCCTACCCCATCTAGTTTCTCAAGCATTTCTTTTAATACTGCAACATCATAATTATAGTATTTTTGGCACTTGTGTATAAAGTTCAAATCATAAATAATATTCAATGCTAAACTGGTACACAATTAAAAACATTTATAAATACTTTGGCAATTGTCTTGTAATTCATTCCTGAGGATGACGTTGTAACGTCAAAACATGTAGTCGTCAACTTTTTGAAGGCCATAGCTAGGCTTAAATAAAATGTTTTTAATTGTGTACCAGTTTAACGTTGAATATTATTTATGATTGCAACATCAAAATTCAAATTAAGTATAAGTGATAAAGCAAGATTTTGCTAGCTTCCAAAAAATCTGTTATGTAATTGTAGCGGAAGTTGTTCAGAAATATATTCTTCTAACAACATAGCACCAAGTTAAGCGTTTAACGTGTTGTTCTAATCTCTGCTAAACTGGAAGCCCTATTGATTTATATGGTTGAAAAGAATAGGGAAAAGCCTTCATTACTTGTTTTGATCACTAGCCTGTGACTTCTCAAAGCTGAGATATAGGTAATTACATCACAACTGAGGTTGAGAAAAAAGTGGTTGGCTAAAATCGATAAAACTGTACTTGTTTCAAAGTAATATTTACTCTGTTTTTTTCAAAGCTCTCTTGACTTTCCTCTTAGGAGGCTATAAGTAATATAGTAAACTTGGGAAATTCACAAACAATAAAGTGTCCATTCAGAGTAACGTGAAATCAACCCAGAATCGGTAAACGCTACATAGTTTTTTATGTTTATGTATAACATTAAATAAATAAAACTATTGAATAAATTTCAACACTAAAGTATTTTTTATTGTGTGGAAGAATGATTACAAAATATTTTGTATATATTTTTTTAATTTGGTGGGATAGTTTGTTGTTGGTGTGGTGGAGATAAAGTACATTGATGGCAAGGATTTTGTTGAAGAGTGAGAGATTTTTTCCTTTCTCCTACTTTTGTACAAAAGAAGATATTAGTAATATTTCTGACCTTGAGCATTATATGGGAAATATTGAAATGTAGATATAATTCCTTGGTGTTAAGTTGAAAGATTAAACAATAGGGGCCAAATAAGGCTTTTCTCATGGTTTTAAAACAAGTTTACACTATAGAGCAGTATAACTACAGATCTTTTTTCTCTCTCTTTCTCGATAAGTCACAGATGTGAAAAGATTACCTTCTAGTTCTGACATGACAAATTCATGGCACTATTTGCAATGTTTTAAATTTTATTTATGTATCTTAATAAAATATCTAAATGTTTCACGTACCCTCTGGAAAGCTTCACTGGTCTAGATTGCTAATTCACTAATTTTAGTTGTTGTACCTGATGATGCCAGGTTAACTTGGTGAAACGTTGTAACCATAGATATTATATTCTGTATATCTAACAATAAGTTTTAAAGCAGTGCCTTGTTGCTGGTATTTATCTGTAAAATCACTAAGTGGGTATCACTTGTAATACTGTGTAGAGTTTTCATCTTCTTATCTAATAAAAAATATTGGAAAGGGTTCAGAGGAGAGATTCCAAGAATATCTAAAAAAAAACTAGGTTAAGATCTCTCATCTTATTTTCTGTTGAGAAAAGAAGAGTAAGACATAACCGTTTGAAGTTTACAATATTGTCTAGGGGATTTTTACGATACAAGCCTTTGTGCTGTATTCTGAAGATAATAGGATGAGAGGACACAAGCTTAAGATTTGGAGAAAGATAGTCAATGTTCCCAATAACACAATTTTTAAGAGGGTGATTGACTTATAAAATAAGTTGCTATCACCAGTAGAGACCAGCACTTTACCAAAGTTTAAGAAGGGAATCAATAATGTCCTGAAAAATGAAGAGATATTTAAATTTTCATTTTTCTCAAGGGTAGGATGCAAAAATAGCCTAAAAGACCAAATGATCATTTGTTGTCCATATACTATGTTACGTAACATAACTGTTGTATAACTTCAAGTTCTAAGCACAGAAACAACAAATTAAAAAAGCCAGGGAAAACCGTTTAAATCAATGGAAACTCTGCCACGTATCCTTTAATCCTAGAATTACTGTAACATAACTGTTGTATAACTTCAAGTTCTAAGCACAGAAACAACAAATTAAAAAAGCCAGGGAAAACCGTTTAAATCAATGGAAACTCTGCCACGTATCCTTTAATCCTAGAATTACTAAAGGGTTCATTCAGTCTACATTAAAATATGTGTATATTAATACTTTACAAAACCCACACCATGTTTAAAATAAAATGAAAATTTTTCTGATTAAAATGAAAATTTCAACTGAAGTTTGATATTTTATTTCACGAGGGGTTTGAAATTTTGTAAAAAGGAAACGTTTGATCGTGTACATAACTATATATCATAAACAATAAATTAAAGTACGTAAAACCGTTTAAATCAATGGAAACTCTCCCATGTATCCTTTAACCTTAGAATTACAGAAATGGGTTTTGGAAGTTGTTAAAGTACACATACGCACATATATATATTACTGCAGATTTAAACAGTTTTTTTCAAGTGTTGTTATTTTGTGTTGTTTTCCCAACACTTCAAGGTGAAATGATTTGTTTATAAAAGTAGCAGATGGCCTTGTCACTGAACATGCACAATTCATCTGTTGTTTATTGTTGTGTCATGCCTGACATGCTGATAGTGTTTATCTCATTTGGCATATCTGCTTACATAGCATTTAATTATCAGGCGAAGGTAACATCTTTCTTTTGAGTTCAGAGTTAATGCTTGTTGATTAGGAAAAATTGATATTGCTAATAATTACAAATATTGAATATTTATGATTTAAAGTAACTCAATTTGTGAATTGTAAGACTGTTTTTTTTCGTATTGCACATCTATGCATTTTTTACACTTAATTTTGAAGAACTTTTTTTGCTCTTTTATGTTTTTTTAAAATGTGTATTTCTTGTGTGCGTGTATATAGGTAAGTTTTAAAGTTTGTATAAGTGTTTGAAAATAGTAGTAAATTAAAGAAATATATTAATGTTAAAATAGGTTAAAAGAAAGCTGCCATACTTGTGCACCCATGTATGTAGCTTTAAGAAAGAAATCTAGAGAATCAACCGCTTTGAGTGAAGTTGTCTAATACATTTGTAAATATATTAAAGATTCTCTGTGCTGTGCTTAATCTATGTTGGGCTAAGTACTTTATATTTATAGAAAAATATTTTGGCAATTAAGAACTGTTAATATTGATGGAAGGCTATTGTTAAGAACTTGTGTATGTGATCATGCTCTTCATGTAGCATAATAATTGAAAGGCATGAATTGAAAAAGTGAATCTTCTTTAAAAGGGAAGGAATTCCTGAAGACTGAGGAAGAATACATTATCATTAAAGTGTTGAAGAACATATAAACAAGCAAAGTGAAAGGAAGCCATTCAGATCATCAAGGTCACCCATCGAAACAACCAAGATATGTTCCCTCTGCTACCTTATGGGTGGGTGGGTTGTCCAGATGCTTATACTCTGTTTTTGCTACATAAACACTAATAAGATTACAATAATCTTAAACTTTCTCCAACTACCTTTATTTATGAGAATTTTTAAATATGACAACTGGAGCTTTAGACTGTGTGTGTTTTTATATTAATTACACAGGTCTGTGAATTTAAACTTCATAAAAGTTGTTTTGGTTTTAATAATGTATTTTCCATAATTCAGCTATGTAGATTTTGAAAATAATATTCGTTTTTTTCTATCACACAATTTTTTACAAATTGGGAAAAGAAAAACACTCATACTTAGATCAAATTATTATTTCGTTTACCCAATGAACTTTTTTTATTATTATGTATGTTAACAAAAATACAAACAAAATGAAAAAAAGATAAGAACATACATACAACCTGAATTTTTTTTGTGAAATCTTTGTTTTAGTCTCAAATCTACATAAAAGTTATGGTTATTCTTTTATGTATTGCGTTATGATGATTTGTGAAAAATCTGTACGTAATGGAGAAAAATGGATATCCTTTCATGTTCAGCATACAGAAATTACTGTAGAACATGTAAAAATTTCAAGACAATAAAACCATTGCAGGCCTGTGTTATTACATATTGTTTATTTACCTGCATTCTTCCTTCGCTTTTTCTGTAAAAGTTAGTTTACTAAATTTTGAAATTTTTCATAGAAGTCACTTTTGAAAATCTATGTTGTGTATTACGTTGAGCTGATTCAAACTGTTAAAACATGACAAATGTTTCTAGCAATGAAGCACCACTAAAACACTTGTACTTAAAAAAAAAAAAATAGCTTAAAAGATATGCATGTGTTTGACCTAAGCCTTTTCTTAATTAGAGTTATTTTTCTGGTGAATTGGTAACTTGAAGATAAGATGTAGTGTGCTATACATGTACACTGACAGTTTTGTTTTTTGGTATATAAAAGCAGAAACTAAAAATCATTATTTTTAATTGGTCCACTTGGACCAGACCAGTGTAAGTCGAGTTGTTCTTAGAGTACCCATATTTTTTTATTATTACTATATATTTATAATAAAAGCATTTCATGAATACTGTAAAGCATTATGGTGTAACCAGAGTATTTAAATTTATGGTTACATTACTCGTGTTAAACCCACCATAGTGGTATGAGGGAAAGTAAATAAGAACAACTCGACTTACACTGGTCTGGTCCAAGTGGACCAATTAAAAATAATGATTTTTAGTTTCTGTTTTTAT
>NW_013669106.1:45077-47911 GCF_000517525.1 Limulus polyphemus
GACAAACAGTTAAGTTTATACACATTCAGGGGATGTTTTGTTGTTTGTCTCAGACAAACAGTTATAAGTTTATACACATTCAGAGGGTGTATTGTAGTTTGTCTCAGACAAACAGTTATAAGTTTATACACATTCAGAAGGTGGTATTGTAGTTTGTCTCAGACAAACAGTTAAGTTTTGTACACATTCAGGGGATGTTTTGTAGTTTGTCTCAGACAAACACTTAAGTTTATACACATTCAGAAGGTGTATTGTAGTTTGTCTCAGACAAACAGTTAAGTTTATACACATTCAGGGGATGTTTTGTAGTTTGTCTCAGACAAACAGTTATAAGTTTATCACATTCAGAGAGTGTATTGTAGTTTGTCTCAGACAAACAGTTATAAGTTTATACACATTCAGAGGGTGTATTGTAGTTTGCCTGCTACAAACAGTTATAAGTTTATACACATTCAGGGTGTGTTTTGTAGCTTGTCTCAGAATCGGTACCAGTGAGACCTTTCACCCAATACCAGGACTCAGTCAGGCTGATTGGTATAAACGGTAGTGGTGGAGATGCTATATTATCAACCTGCGTAAACAACAACTGTTAGGGTGTGAACTAGAAGTTGAAGTTTAGTTTTTATCAATTTTGTATGAGTCATTTAGAAACCACAATTAGGGTAAGGATTAATAACATAGGTGTTTATTTATTTTATCACCTTATATTCATTACAGTAAGGAATAATTATAATTTGTTTTTAGTTCCCCCCCACTTTTTTAGTATTGCTGTATGTTGAAAGCTGGATATCATTTTTCGGTTGTCAATAAATGTGAATTAGCTGTTTAAAATGTATTTTCTGCATATAATAATAATTCTGTCATTTGTTTTAATGAGGTTTGGAATATTATTGTGAGTTAGAAAAAATTGTGACTAGTATCTTATGAGTTGGAATGGCACTAATTCCTGCATGCCTGCTTTTCTAGGTAATCAGGCAGGTATAAAGTCTTACACGAGTCATAGTATTGTTTGGTTAGATGAAGGCTTTTAGTTAAATAAGTTTTAAACTGCCCCGTGTAATAGGATTCTTTTTTAGGTTAAGTTCTTATGCATAAAAGTTTTATGCTTTCATAAAAATGTATGTCTTTTGAAATTTACATTTTCAATATGATCAAATGGCCATATTATTTATTTTGTGGGCTGTTAGTTGAATGGGATTTTTTTATGATATTAAATAAATAAGAATACCCCAATGGGTTGAATGTATTGCTCTCTTGTCATATTATTTGTTACTGTGTGCTTTCTGTACAATTACATCAGATGTTGTTTTGTTTTTTAAGTGGTTTTAGTATTACTTTTTTACCTCCCATATTGTTACAAGTAATTTTGTTGTAGTTACATCTGTTTGGATGTATGTAAACTTTTAACTTGTGTTTTATTACTATGAATACTTACCTAGTATTACAGGAACTATAACATCTTGTTAAGTACCATGAATACTTATCCAGTTTTACAGGAACTGTAACATTTGGTTAAGTACCATGAATAATTTTCTGTTATTACAGGAACTGTAACATCTGGTTAAGTACCATGAATACTTATCCAGTTTTACAGGAACTGTAACAACATCTGGTTAAGTACCATGAATACTTATCCAGTTTTACAGGAACTGTAACAACATCTGGTTAAGTACCATGAATAATATTCCAGTATTACAGGAACTGTAACAACATCAAGTGCAATAAATAGTCTTCCAGTATTACACGAACTATAATATCTGGTTAAGTGTTAGTTGAAAACTTCAGAGGTCAAGCTTTTATCAGTTTTATATAGTGATATGTACAAAGATTTCAGTAATGTTAATATCCTAGAAAGTGTGTATGTGTGTGTTTGTGTACTTCCAAAGGCTAGTTATGTTTAGTGTTCTAGATCTCATTGGACACTTACCTTGGGGCTATGAATTATCAAATGATGAATGTTTGTAGGGTCATGAAAATAGTTTGTTTTATTGGTGAGTCACAATAGTTATTTGTATCCTTGAAAAAGTTCAGTCATACACTGAACTTTAACTTCAATAGATAAATGGTATTATGACTTCTTTAGCCATTTATGAGTCGTTGACCTGAAAAAAAGAATCTCAAAGTTTCTCCGTGATTACAATCAAACACTCATTGACCTGTAAGTCTTTAAGAAATAACATTTGTGGAAAATTTTATGGAAGAATTTAAATAAATCAATAACTTTAACATTTTTATAGTTTCTAAATCAGTACAAATTAATTAATTTTATGTTATCAATGATTTAAAATAATTTTTTGAAGTACAATATCACTAAACTAAGAGGATCAACCAAGATTCGATTGGAAATCTTGCCTTGATAATATGTGATATTTTTTCAAGGATGTTGCTTGTAACCTTGGTGATGGAAGAGGTGTAGGTGTTGTCTAATTGAATATTCAAAAGACCTGATAAGATATTTGTAGGGGTGAAAGAAAGCATAAAGTTCTTATAAATAGTTCGGTCAACCAGTTTACAAATAGGTGTTACCGTAAATACAGATCATATGCTTTATGTTGGAGATATCTACAATATGTTGAACCATTTTTTTATAGAGAAGTGCATGTGTGTTTTATTGGATGTATTTGTAATATGTATACCATGCTAGGAGTCCTACACTTAGAAAAAAATTCATTAATTTCCTGAACTGATATTAAGGGTTTTTTATAACTTGCAGCTATTTGTCTTAGACAAGTTACAAAACACACCCTGAATGTGTATATACTTAACTGTTTGAAAATAGTGTGGTTGAGATTTTGTTACACATTCTTATTTACTTTCCCTCATACCACTATGGT
>NW_013669106.1:48847-51057 GCF_000517525.1 Limulus polyphemus
ATACATTACGGGTAGTGAATTAACAGTATACATTACGGGTAGTGAATTAACAGTATACATTACGGGTAGTGAATTAACAGTATACATTACAGGTAGTGAATTAGCAGTATACATTACGGGTAGTGAATTAACAGTATACATTACAGGCAGTGAATTAACAGTATACATTACGGGTAGTGAATTAACAGTATACATTACGGGTAGTGAATTAACAGTATACATTACGGGTAGTGAATTAACAGTATGCATTACGGGTAGTGAATTAACAGTATGCATTACAGGCCCTGTAATGTATACTGTTAATTCACTACCTGTAATGTATACTGTTAATTCACTTAGTGAATTAACAGTATGCATTACAGGTAGTGAATTAACAGTATACATTACAGGTAGTGAATTAACAGTATACATTACAGGTAGTGAATTAACAGTATGCATTACGGGTAGTGAATTAACAGTATGCATTACAGGTAGTGAATTAGTATTTCAAATTTTCACCCCTCCCCTTCCACCAACAGATGTATATGGAATTGATTTTTATCTGCAGATCTCTGGTTAGTGTGTAAACACTTGCAGAAAGAAAAGCACTCGGGTACATGTTATCAAATGGTTAGTGTCTAAACACTTGCAGAAAGAAAAGCACTCTGGTACATGTTATCAAATTGTGTTTTGATTGATCTTGATGTTGAATGTACAAGTTGCAATGTTTTTTTTCTACCAATTGTTTAGTTATATGTATGGTAGGGAAATTTTCCTGACATATATACCCCCCCCCCTTGAAGAAAGCAGTTTTATTTTTAAACCTAAAATCACATGGGTCTAAACTATTGTATTTTAAATCTAGAAAATTATATTGATTATTAATTAATATAATTCAATTATGCACAATTTTATTAGAAAGTGATTAAATTATGTTTTTTGTTAAAACTTGTAAGAATTCATATTATACAAACAAGACATGAGTTTTTTGTTATTGGTAAAACACTTAACAAATTGAGTACAAATTATCTTATGCAAGACTTTCCAAATAAATTATTTTGATCTATTCTTCATGATGGTTATAGATTATGGAGGTCAACTCGGAAAGGTAAAAGCAGCCTAATTAATGGTTTGACAGGGAGAACGTAGTTGGTACTACTACATTGCTTGTTTACAAACATTCAGAATAAATGAGGGTTCTACGTATTGATGATTAACCTACAATCATAGCTCAAATGTTGGTGTCAGTAACAGGTGGAAACCCTGGTACAGGTGAATATAGGGATAAGTACGTATGTACGTACAACTAGACGCGTATATCTAGGCACTTGAACAAGAAAGTAGCAGAGAATTACTTAGCAGTTTTTTAAAGGTTAAAGGTTATTGTTTTCATTTTCTGTAATGATGATTTTTTTTATTTACTTTTTTTTAAGTTTTAGGCTCTTAAAACGATTTTATATAATTTCTTTGTTAAGGTGTAAAATTAAGGTATACCTATCTGGTTCTTTAACTCAATGACTGAATTTTTTGTTCATGTTTAAGTAATTAATGAAACCCTCATATTACACATAAAATTACTGTAGTGGGAACAGCAAATGCAATTTGTAAGATTACATTTAATAACATAACATAATATTTTGGGACAACATATTGGTCCATCTCGGCTGTTCCAACCTCAAAACTAAATTTAAATGATTAAAAAATAATAAAAATTTAAACCCAGCCTTTTCCCTTTTCATTCATATAATTATCAAGCTCTTTCTGAAACTCAAATTTACTCCCTCTACAACATCTGAAGGCAACCCATTCCAAAGGCCAACCACCCTGTTAGAAAAATAAAACTGTCTTAGCTGAAGATGACTTCTACCTTGTCAAAATTTATATTTGTGTCCCATTGTCTTACTATTCTCATTGTTAAATAAAAAAATGATACATGAACACTATCAATTCCCTTTACAATCTTAAACACCTCAATCAGACCCCCCCCTTAACTCTTCTTTTTTTATGAGAAAACAATTTGAGAGATTTCGGCCTCTCCTCGTATGACAACCCCTCCATCCCAGGCATCATTCTAGTAACCCTTCTCTGAACCCTTTCCAACAATTCAATGTCCTTCCTAAGGTAAGGAGCCCAAGACTGAACACTATATTCCAAATGTGACCTAACCAGTGACCTGTGCCATGAAAGTATAACCATTTTAGACTTGTATTAAATATTTTTGTAGGTACAAC
>NW_013669106.1:52004-53618 GCF_000517525.1 Limulus polyphemus
TTTTCCCACAACTGATGTAAGACTAATGGGTCTATAATTACTGGGACAATTTTTATCACTTCCCTTGAAATAAGGAGCTACATTAGCTAACTTCCAGTCCTCTGGTATCTGCCCACTATTCAAGAACTGACAGAAAAATAGTAGTAAGTGGCTCACATATCCAATCTTTAAACTTCCAAATTTTCTTTAACAAGCTCAGAATTAATGCAGTCATCTTGTTTGATCTCATTTCCATCTATCAACTGATCTAGATGTGGAATACTGCTTAAATCTTCATTAGTAAAAATCAAAGAAAAAAGCAAAATTTAATAACCCAGCCATCTCATAACCATCAGATACTAGCCTTCCTAGGGTCCTATTCCTATCCTAACATTTTGTTTCATTACTGTTAATTTTTACATTTTCTGCCAACTTTTTCTCATATATCCTTTTTGATGTTGCAACTTTCTGTTTCACCAACTTCTATAATCTTCTAAGTCTCCCGTCATACCAGTCAATTTAAATTTATTATCCTTTTATTTTATTTCTTATACTCTTTGTGAGCCAACCTGATTTTTTACTTGTAGTTACCCTTTTCTTTTTATGAGGAATATGTTTATCTTGATTATTTAAAAATTTATCTTTAAACATTTTTTCACATCTGATCAGTGTCTCCAAATAACTCAGCTGCCCAATTCACAACAGATAACACATTGTCACATCCCTTCAAAATTTGCCTTTTTGAAATTTGTAACAAAAATATCATTATTCCTTATCTCCATATGCAGCAAAACACCTAATAGAGCAATGATCACTTGCACCCAGAAGTTCCCCAATTTCCACCCTTAATCATTTCTGTATTTTAAGTTAACAATAAGTCTAAAATAGCATTGTTTTTAGTTGGTTCCTTGACTAACTGGTGAAGAAAGCCATCCTGAATAGTTTCCAAAAACCTTTCTCCCTCAAGGTTTGATTCTAGAATTTCCCAATCTACATGCCTGAAATTAAAATCCCCCATAATTATGATCTCATTAACAGCAGAAATCTTAATCTCATCATAAATTTTCTCACAAATTTCATCAGTATCATTTGGTGATCTGTAACAAATTCCCACTAAAAGCCTTTTCCCTTTATATCCACTAATAGAAACCCAAACGGATTCAGTCTCTTTGCTATTATCTTTGATATCCTCAACTTCAACAGCATCTAACTCACATTTTACATATAAAGCCATTCCACCACCACACCATCTTTAATACTCTATCCCTAGTAAATAACTTATAACCCTGTATTTAAAAAAAAATTTCTGTTATCAAAATCATATATGTTTAACCATGTTTCAGTTATTCCCATTATATCAAAATCCTCCATTCCTACCAGTGCGCCAAGTTCATCTATTTTATCTCTTATACTTCTAGCATTACAATAGTAACAATTAAGCCTAAGCATATAACTACTTCTATACTCATTTCCTTCTCATTGGACCTACACCATGCCACATTGGGTTATTATAGTCAATATTACTTCTCATTGGACTGACACCATGCACATTGGGTTATTATAGTCAATATTACTTCTCATTGGACTGACACCATGCACATTGGGTTATTATAGTCAGTATTACTTCTCATTGGA
>NW_013669106.1:54263-56383 GCF_000517525.1 Limulus polyphemus
GTAGAACTCTAGATAACAAAATGTATGGATGTGGGACTAGCATAATTCATCATTTAGAATCTGAACTAATGTCTGTGCTGTTGCATGCAAGTAGAACTCTAGATAACAAAATGTATGGATGTGGGACTAGCATAATTCATCATTTAGAATCTGAACAAATGTTTGTGCTGTTGCATGTATGTAGAACTCTTAGATAACAAAATGTATGAATGTGGGACTAGCATAGTTTATTATTTAGAATCTGATTTTATTTTACTCACAAAACTAGAAAAGGTTGAGGAATTTCTTGTGATCCAGTAATGTTTCTAGGACACTATGGTAAAAAATTAATGACCATTAGCTCCAAAAATCGCATACAAGTTAATTCTGGCACATTTAACACACCAGTATGTGTTTTATGCATAAAATTGTTTTGTTTTCATTGATCTGTTTGTTTGTTATGGAGGTAGTTACGCAAACAATAACTAGGTTCCTATAAGGGCTCTGGACAAAGCTTCATCTCATTTTTATATATGTAGGTCACAGGGGGTCATTTTATTTTTAGACTAAAGCTGAAGGCCTTTAAACTACTGTTTAGAATTAAGCTGCTTCCATTAAAAAGTTATTTTCATCTTACGAGTTTGAGTGCATCAATAAAACAGTCCCCAGGTAAGGAGTTATAGAAAGAATATGCAATACCTTGGGTATATTACGTCATTGGCATATTTGTGTAGGAAAGAGTTGAAAGATGTTAAGACAAAAATGAACAGTTTGATTATTTCTGTAAAGCATGGCTGTTTTAAAAATAGAACAAATCGACACAGTTTGAGAGAGTTTATTTTTATTTCTTATATGTATTTACATTTATTCAATTAATTATGAAAAATAACTATGGTTATATAGAATTGTAATTTGTCTGTAATTCACTGCAAAACAAAATATACATCATTAATCACTGCCCGTAGTACATGATGTGTAATACAGTTTGGGTAGAGGTCATGGACAGGTGATTTCTCCAGTAGTCGGGTAGAAACTCACCAGTGACAGCTATGGAATACCTGTTTAAAGCAAATTATGGATGTTAATGTATAATATCAGTAATTTAGAGATAATAACAAACATTCAAAAAATCAAATTAATAAATATTGAAATATAGAATGTTCCATTGACAGTAACTAATAATAATGGTTCTTAGAATAGGGCTCTTTTTATTATCCATGAATCTTTGTAGAAACAGTTGCTGGTGGATAACTAAATATATTCTGTTTATCTGATAATCCATAACTTTGCGTATTGAGTAATATATTAGAAAAATTTGCTGTTTGTCAAGCAATGCTAGGGACAGGAGAAAATAAATCTGAAAGTAAAGACGAGCATGCTCAGTTTGACAGAATTGGATTAATACAGTGTAGCCCTGTTCAAGATTTAATTATTTTTTTTTGTGCAAAAGGCTTCTAATGTTTACTATAAGTCTACAAAATTTTGTAAAAATACACGTAAAATATTAAAAGTTATTAGTATGTAAACTGTAACGAGGTTATGGTTACGAGGCCTGTCCCAGGGACTGAGCCCATGTCGAAAGAGTTAATGACCCATCGCGTTATATCCAAATTCGCTTTAAATCGGGGTTTCACTGTAGTTTTGGTTTTGATTTGAAACGTTAGGCTTTCAGACCATGGCATGCTCTTGAGATGGAGATATTAATTATTAATTGTGTAGTTCTAGTACAGACATGTGTTAGTGTTTTTCATTGTGTTGAAAATAATGGGAGTACCATTATTAAGTTTTACTTAGTTTGTATTTAATCAGCTATATTATACAAGAACAAACTTAAAAACTTTACATTTGAGTGGTGTAGTACTATTATACAACATTACTGTCAATGATGAACATGTTTGTGTAGTACTATTATACAACATTACTGTCAATGATGAACATGTTTGTGTAGTACTATTATACAACATTACTGTCAATGATGAACATGTTTGTGTAGTACTATTATACAACATTACTGTCAATGATGAACATGTTTGTGTGGTACTATTACACAACATTACTGTCAATGATGAACATGTTTGTGTGGTACTATTACACAACATTACTGTCAATGATGAACATGTTTGTGTGGTACTATTACACAA
>NW_013669106.1:57262-59048 GCF_000517525.1 Limulus polyphemus
ACAGTAACGTTCATGTCTGTGCCAGTTACCACAATCTATATGATGATGTTTGTACATCATACTGATGTAACTGGAAACTTTGTGGATGTTTTATCAGCAGGTCTCATTCGAAGTATAAAGTGTGCTGTATGTGTATAAAGTGTGCTGTATGTGTATAATTAGAATTTACAGCTTAGTTATTTGTAAGTATTAATAATTGGCGATCTTCTGAATTAACAAACCTTGAAATATGTTTGGTAACATGATCTAGTGATAAATATGTGGTCATGTTAATTCAAATACTTCTCTACTTTTCGTATAGGGGGATTTTGATAGGCACAACTTCAAAGAACTTGTGAAAATAATGATTTCATTAACTTGTGTAGTTATTTTATAGATATCAGAAATATGAGTTTACTGCAGCATATGGGTAGCAACTAAAAGTTTTGTGCACACTTCAGGAAGTATTGCTTTAATAAATATTTGACATGTCACAAGCATACTTGTTAAAGAATGTTTCATTCTGTAACAGTGAAACATGTTCCTTTCATGATAATCACTTGTTAAAATCTGTAGTATTGTTTATGCTGTAATAACATTTTTGTGGTTTAAGTTGAAAATTAAAAAGTTATCATAAATAAACTGCTTCTGTTGTGTATGTTCTGATAATGCATCAATAATTGGAGAACAATGTGACCAATCATATTGAAACTTTCCAAAAGGGCATTTAAGCAAACTGTGATTTTTAACATGTTTTGTCTTTATTAAAAAGTTATGAATGATGTTTTGCAATTTCACATTTTATTACAGGTGATGTTACATTACAGGTGATGTTGTTACGTTACAAGATTAAATGATCAGGAAATAACATGATTTGATCAGAGAAAGTGTGAGAAACGTTGGAGAATTTCATGATACCATTTATACTTTTGTATAATTTGACATTGTTTTGTTAAAGTAATCATGTTTTTGTTGGCATGTACATCTATAATAAACGTGCAGAGCTGAGTAATTGCTTGTATTTCATGTAGTATGAATACTGTGAAATACAAATGCACACTAATTCAATTTATGTGAAATTTTTATGACTTTTAGTCACTATATGCCTAAATGTCTTAAAAAAATAATTTTCACACCTAATCATGCATTACAAGTGGCATTCAGATACATAAAGACTTGGGGGAAAAAATCATCCAAACTGAACTTAATGTAGTAATGAGTCAGTATTTGTGTACATGTGTTTATAATGTATGTGCCTGTAATATAGTAGTTCTTATTGCTTTTGTTAGTGTAAACAGCTTTGATAATCTACTACAGTTGCAGCTCAGTGATATACGTACATGTACCTGACTTATCTTGGACAAATTTATTTAATAAACATAATTTTCATTTTACGAAGATCATACATTTGTTGTGTCTGTTTGGTTTGTGGATTAGTAGCTCAGATGGAAATGGCCCAGATGTAATAGTGGAGTTGGATATTTTTCAAGAGAAACTAGTCAGTAAAACATTGTATTTTGTGAAGCTACAAATATATTTAATAGGAATTAGCAACTTTAGAGTATTTTGAGAGAGACTGCTTTAATGAGGTTAGTATGTGCAATAAGCAGTACCTTCCTGATACTTGTGGAAAAGCTATGTTGTGAAGAGTTACTTAACCAGTTATCAAAAACATGTTTACTCAGTCACACAAGTAGGTTAGCTGGAGATGTGTGACTGAGTAAACATGTTTTTCATAACTGGTTTACATTTCTCACAAGTAGGTTAGCTGGAGATGTGAGAAATGTAAACCAGTTATGAAAAACAT